>NC_060281.1:35111551-35306643 GCF_021613505.1 Equus quagga
GGATGTATAAATGTCAAAAAAACTTTAAGGACCTGGAAATTCTATTACCTTGATAGTCTGGTGGAGATGACATTTTATAACTTTTCCCTAGTTATCAACTTGCTCTGCTTGAAAAGTTGACCCTCCATCTTGAATTTCTTGTTTCTTATAACAGAACGCAGAATAAAGTGTGTGTGCGTGTGTGTGTGTGTGTGTGTGTGTGTGTGTGTGTGTGTTGGGAGTCTAAGGGGGGGGGGTTTGGCTCCAGTAGTTGTTCAAAGGTAACTGTGCCTTCTTGACAGGATGGCCTTCCCCCAAGATGGGAACCTCGCCTCCTCTCTCTTTGACAACTGGTGATTTGGGGCTGACTGAGAATGACAGTCATGGTCATCAACCTCTAGTCAAATCTCTGCAGACTTCATTTTCTGGATGGTTCTCTTTAGGGCAGCCTTGACATCAGTGTTCCGCAGGCTATAGATGATAGGATTGAGGATGGGGGTGACTACAGCATAGAAGAGGGAAAGCAGAGGGTCAGTGGCTGGATCATAGCTGGCCTTAGGACGGATGTAGATAAAGATGGCAGTGCTATAGAAGAGGGAGACCACGACCAGGTGGGAGGAGCAGGTGGAGAAGGCCTTGCGACGGCCAACAGCAGATGGGATCCGGAAGATAGTAGCCAAGATACGCCCATAGGAGCCCAGGATGAGGCCAAAGGGGCAGAGGATGATGAGGGCAGCAGCCAGGATAATCTGTAGTTCATTGAGTGAGGTGTCTCCACATACCAGCTGCAAGATGGGCTGGATCTCACAGAAGAAGTGTGGGATGGCATTGGGGCCACAGAAGTGCAAGGAGAAGATGAAGGAGGTGTGGCCCAGGCCCACCATTGCTCCACAGGCCCACGCTGACCCAGCTAGCTGTAGGCACATCCGATGGCTCAGTAGAAGCGGGTAGTGAAGGGGTTTGCAGATGGCTGCGTAGCGGTCATAGGCCATGGCTGCCAGGAGGCAACACTCCGTGGCACCAAAAAAGAGAAATAAGAACATCTGCAGTGCACAGCCAGAGCGAGGGATGTGGCGCTGACCAGTGAGGAGGTGGTGAAGCAGCAGGGGGACAGTTACAGATGTGTAGCCAATCTCCAGAGCTGAGAGTATCCGAAGGAAGAAGTACATAGGGGACCGGAGGGCAGAATCAGCTGAGACCAGCACCACAATGAGGAGGTTGCCTGCCACAGTGAGCAGGTAGATGGTGAGGAAGAGTGAGAAGAGCAAGCCCTGCAGGCTGGCCAGGTGGGAGAAGCCTGCAAGAATGAATTCAGTCACCACAGACGTGTTCGTGCACATCCTGCACACATCCCTTCTGACTGGAAGATGAAAGAAATGGCAAGGGAAAGTTGCAATTATGGAACTGTGAAGAGGGCAAAAATGATGCCTCTCTGCCTCTGTTCAAAGCATTAGAACTGCATTTCTCTTAGGGTCTCATGGGCTTTGAGGCAGGACAGCCCTGAGTCCATCCTGGCCCTCGCCCACTCTTGGAAGCCAGGGTGAATGTTTGGCTCTCAGCCTAGTTCCCTCACCTGACCTTTTCCTGATGGTGCCCAACTTTCACAGGAACACATTGAATTCTTTTTTCACTTTCTCCTGAAGTGAGGGTTGGATCATTCTGGCCCCCTTTTCACTTTTTTCTTCCTGTCTCATCCTTCCCATACGCCTGGGGACAGAATTTCCCTTCCAGTAGACGTTTTCCTTCACAAGGCCAGAATGTGTTCTATGTTCAGAGTGTTGAAAAATCCCATTCCAAGACAAGGGAATTTTCTCTTGTCTTCTTCTTCCTCTGGAGGCCTTCTATTTCTGTCTTTTTCTTTCCTTCTTTCACGTTTGCTCTTTCTTTTCCTCTCCACTTGTCTCCTCTCTGACCCAATTTTCTCCTCTTTTTTTCCCCCTTTTTCAAGCTCCTTTTTCAGTTACCTGATCTATTCAGACTCTCTTCTTTCTCTATCATTTTGCCATTTCATGATTTTCAAGGAGGAGAGAGAAAATTTGAAAGAGCATCTCTTTCAAGCTCCAGGAGGCAGTTAAACAGTTCAGTTATCCAAAGGAGTCAAGATCTCTCTAGTTTTTAAAGATGCTCAGGAAGGAGATGATAAGGTCTTTCTTGGTTGCTTATTTCTGAATTTTATAGACTCTCAAACTTCATCCCCTTATACCATAACACATTTGCGCATCTCAAAGCTGCATACATAACCTTCACAGATCCACACACTAACATATTACGTTTCTAAACACAAGCACAGAAAGCTAAATAGCCCAATATGCTCAGATTCCGGGTTCATCTAAGGTCATACATAAATCATGTATTGTATATACATACAAATATCACTACAAACAACAATGAAAGTGAAAACACCTTTAACATAAAAATATAAAAACACCCAGAGATACAATTAAATACATGCATAAATCCAAATTTTATGCAGAAATATAATCATATTTTAGAACATATACAAAAAATACAAAGTCATACCCTGATATATTTTTGCAGTTGAAGAGTCCTTGGTTCATTTCACCTTAGTGGCTCTTTTAGTGTTTTCCAGGAGATATTACCTGAGCAATGTCTTTCTATTTGGAGAAATAACCAGTGATAAAGGCAGATGGTATTTGATGACTTGCTTATCTTCCTCTTTCTCTACATAGTGGATGCCTCATGAGGAAGGTACTCTTAGATTTGATCTCTTCTTAATGTCTCTGAGGACCTGAGTCTCCAAGCATATTTGATTTTCCAACAGGGAAAGCTCTTCGCGTAACCAATTAATCTGTTGTTTTGGAGTCTGCTTCTTAGGGAGCAGAAAGTGTAGGGTGACCTGTCAAGAACATTTCAGAGAAAACGTCCAGGGCTGTTGTTTCTCTTAGCTCTCCCATAACATCTCTGGTTTAACCAGTTTTATTCTCTTCTCCTTTCTCATGATTTTCTTCTTTCCATTACTGTAGATGTCCTAGTCCCTTACATATTTCAGTCATTACACAGAGCACTAAGAATATAAAAGAGAAACAAATGTATTTTTGACCTTGGAGGGCTGATAAATGTCATTTTCTTGAAAAATTTTTCCTAATTTCTCTTGTTTTGATCTTTTAATTTATTATATAAGAACTTTCTTTGTAATATCAGCACATGGCTTTTTGATTCGATTTATTTTCTTTTACGTTCTTCCACATTTTCATAGACATGAAAAAGCCTGTGTGTCAGATAGGACAGCTAATTTTCGACCACTGTAGTTTTGATTTGCATTTCCCTGACAGCAAATGATGTTGAGCATCTTTTCATTTGCCTGTTGGCCATCCGTAGATCTTCTTTGGAGAAATCTCTGTTCAGATCTTTCGCCCATTTTTTAATTGGGTTGTTTTTTGTTGTTGTTGACTCATATGAGTTCTTTGTATATTTTGGATATTAACCCCTTATCTGATATATGGTTTGCAAATATCTTCTCCCAATTGGTAGGTTGTCTTTTCATTTTGTTGATGGTTTCCTTTGCTGTGCAGAAGCTTTTTGGTATGATGTAGTCCCATTTGTTTATTTTTTCCTTTTTTTTTCACATTTAAAGCTTTTATTTTGAAAAATAAAATACAAAAGTCATTAAGTTGTAAATGTATATGGTAATTCCCCAACTTCTCAGAAACAATACAATGAATTATTTAAATAATTAAGACATTTAATATTATCCACATCAATACATTTAAACAGGGACAAGTGTTCTACAAAACATTAGAACACATACAGACGACCTATTTCAAGACAAAACTGCCCAATTTTGCTTTAAGAATCCCACTTTTAAGCCCTCCCCTTGAAACCAAAGATTAGAATCTGATAAGAAAAGATGAGGAGCAGAGCAGTTTTAACAGAAGAAAGTACACATCCCCTCTTGGCTCCGTATCCACAGGGTTATGCATGTAATTAGGATCACGAGCACTGTACTCAGAAAGCAGGCCACTCGGGAAGGCCCAGATGTGGACTGACACCCCACCTTCTTTCTCAGCAGGAGGAGATTGGCAAATGAATAGGAGATATGGGCCATGGTACGTATACTCCACTGGTCTCAGCAGGGCACAGCCAGTCCTAGAAATTTCCCTTCCGTTGAAAAGGCAGCGGTCTTCCCTCATGTAAGAAAGAGGCTCTTGTCTCTGCTACTCCACTTGCTCAGGCTGAGGCTTTTCTTTAAGAAATTCAGGTAGCTGAAATTCTCCTTTATAGATCCTTCTAGTATTTTCAAGAATTTTGGGATCAGGTTTTCCATAGTTAGGTGGATTGGCATATGGGTCATATCCAAGTTTGGCAAGCATGGGTGCAATCACTGCCATGTCTTGTAAAACATCTGGAGGTATCTTCCCAACCCATTTTGATAGAGCTCCCACATTGACTGGCTTGATGACTTGGTCTGTAGATGTCTCCACTCTGGGATAAGTGAGGAGCTGCCGTGCTGCCTCCCCAGCCTCCTGGGCGCAGCCGCTTCTCCCACCGCCCTAGGCGGGGCCCATTCCGCCCGCCCCAAGAGCCTGCCCTCACTGCCAGGCGATAGCAGCAGCCAGCCTGGCCAGGCCCGGCAGAGCAGCGCCGACACTCGCCGCACACGCGGCCGCCTCAACAGCGACTTATTTTTTCTTTTGTTTCCCTTGCCCAGTCAGACACTGTACTTGAAAATGTGCTGCCAAGACCGATGTCAAACAGCCTACTGCCTATGTTGTCTTCTAGAATTTTCATGGTTTCAGGTCTTACATTCAAGTCTTTAATCCATTTTGAGTTGATTTTTGTGCATGGTGTAAGATAATGGTCTACTTTCATTCTTTTGCATGTGGCTGTCTAGGTTTCCCAACACCATTTACTGAAGAGACTCTCCTTTCTCCATCGTGTGCTCTTGGCTTCCTTGTCGAAACTGTTCATAAATGTGTGGGTTTGCATCTGGGTTCTAGATTCTGTTCCATTGATCTGCGTGTCTGCTTTTGTGCCGGTACTATGCTGTTTTGGTTACTATGGCTTTGTAGTATATTTTGAAATCAGGGAATGTGATATCTGCAGCTTGTTCTTTTTCCTCAGGATTGCCTTGACTATTCGGGATCTTTTGTTGTTACCTCGAAATTTCAGGATTCTTTGTTCTATTTCTGTGAAAAATGTTGTTGGAACTTTGATATGGATTGCATTGAATCTGTAGATTACTTTAGGATGTATGGACATTTTAACTATGATAATTCTTCCAATCCAAGAGCATGGAATATCTTTCCATTTCTCTGTGTCTTCTTCAATTTCTTTCAACAATGTTTTATAGTTTTTGGTGTGCAGATCTTTCACCTCTTTTGTTAAGTGTATTGCTAGGTGTTTTATTCATTTTGTTGCAATTGTAAATGGGATTGTATCCTTAATTTCTCTTTCTGCTACTTCATTGTTTGTGTATAGAAATGCAACTGATTTTTGTATGTTGATTTTGCATCCTGCGACTTGACTGTATTCATTTATTATTTCTAAAAGTTTTTTAGTGGATTCTCTCTGGTTTTCTATATATAAAATCATGTCATCTGCAAATAGTGACAGTTTCAATTCTTCTTTTCCAATTTGGATCCCTTTTATTTCTTTTTCTTGCCTCATTGCCCTGACTGGGACTTCCAATACTATGTTAAGTAAGAGTGGCGAAAGTGGGCATCCTTGTCTGATTCCTGTTCTTAGAGGGATAGTTTTCAGTTTTTCTTATTGAGAATAACATTGGCTGTGGCTTTGTCATATGTGGCCTTTATTATCTTGAGGTATTTTTCTTCTATATCCATTTTATTTAGTGTTTTTTAAATCATAAATTGATGCTGTTATCTTGTCAAATGCTTTCTCTACATCTATTGAGATAATCATGTGATTCTTACTCTTCATTTTGTTAATGTGATGTATCACGTTGATTGATTTGTGAGTGTTGAACCATCCCTGCATCCCTGGAATAAAAGCCTCTTGATCATGGTGTATGATCTTTTTAATGTATTGTTGTATTCGATTTGCTAGTATTTTGTTAAGGATGTTTGCATTGATGTTCATTAGTGATATTGGCCTGTAATTTTCTTTTTTGTGTGTTGTCCTTGTCTGGTTTTGGTATCAGGTTAAGGTTGGCTTCGTAGAATGAGTTAGGAAGCCTCCCCTCCTATTCAATTTTTTTGGAAAAGTTTGGGAAGGATAGGCATTTAGTCTGCTTTGAATATTGGGTAGAATTCACCAGGGAAGCCATCTTGTCCTGGACTTTTACTATTTGGGTGGTTTTTGATTGCTGTTTCAATCTCCTTACTGGTGATTAGTCTATTCAAATCCTCTACTTCTTCTTGCAAGTTTTGGAAGGTTGCATGAGTCTGAGAATTTATCCATTTCTTCTAGATTATCCAAGTTGTTGGCATATAGCTTTTCACAGCATTCTCTTATAATCTTTTGTGTTCCTTAGGTTCTGTTGTAATTTCTCCTCTTTAATTTCTGATTTATTTATTTGAGCCTTCTCTCTCTTTTTCTTAGTGAGTCTAGCTTAGGGTTTGTCAATTTTATCTTTTCAAAGAATCAGCTCTTGATTTCATTAATTTTTTCTATTGTTTTTTAGTCTCTATTTCATTTTTTCCTGCTCTGATTTTTATTCTTTCCTTCCTTCTGCTGATTTTGGGCTTTGTTTCTTCTTCTTTTTCCAGTTTCTTTAGGTGCACTGTTAGATTGTTTATTCTGGATTTTTCTTGTTTGTTGAGGTAGGCCTGAATTGCTATAAACTTGCCTCTTAGAGCTGCTTTTGCTATATCTCATAGATTTTGGCATATTGTATTTCCATTTTCATTTGTCTCCAGGTATTTCTTGGTTTCTCCTTTGACTTCTTCATTGACCCCATCGTTGTTCAGTAGCATTTTGTTTAATTTCCACATTTTTGTGGCTTTTCTGATTTTCTTCCTGTAGTTGATTTCTAGTTTCATATCTTTGTGGTCAGAAAAGAAGCTTGGTATTATTTCAATCTTCTTAAATTTATAGAGACTTGTTTTGTGGCCTAATATGTGATCATTCCTGGAGAATATTCCATGAGCATTTGAAAAGAATGTGTATTCTGTGGTTTTTGGATGGAATGTTCTATATATATCTACTAAGTTAATTTGGACTAATGTGTCCTTTAAGGCCAGTGTTTCCTTATTGATCTTCTCTTTGAATGATTTATCCATTGGTGTAAGTGGAAAGTCCCCTGCTATTATTGTGTCACTGTCTATTTCTCCTTTTATGTCTGTTAATAATTGCTTTACATATTTACTGCTCTTATGTTGGTTGTATAGATATTTAAAAGTGTAGTGTCCTCTTGTTGGATTGTTCCCTTCACCATTATGTAGTGACTTTCTTTTTATCTTGTTACAGTTTTTGTTTTAAAGTCTATTTTGTCTGATATCAGTATTGCTACCCCCACTTTCTTTTCTTTGCCATTTGCATGGAATATCTTTTTCCACCCTTTCACTTTCAGTTTGTGAGTGTCTTTAGATCTGAAGTGTGTCTCTTGTATGCAGCATATGTATGGGTCTTGTTTTTTTTATCCACTTGGGCACTCTATGCCTTTTTATTGGAGCATTTAGTCCATTGACACTTAAAGTAGTTATTGATAAATATATAATTGACATTTTGTTACTTTTCTTTTTCTGGGCATTTTAGTAATTCTTCTCTGTTCCTTTCTTCTTCTCTTTCTCTCTTCCCTTTTAGTTTAAGGGCTTTCTTTAGTAATATGTTTGATTTCTTTCCTCTTACTTATTTGTTTACTTATCATACATTTCTGGTTTGTGATTACTGTGAGGTTCCTAATAATATTCTACGTATATAGCAATCTATATTGAGCTGATAGTCTCTTTAGCTTGACCTCTTTCTAAAAGTTCTACTGTTTTACTCCCCTCCTCCCACACTTTATGTCTTTGAAATCATGTCTAATCTCTTGTTTTGTGTGTGTCTATCCATTACCCTCTTATCCTTGAAATAGATAATTTTAGTACTTTCGTCTTTTAACCTTCATATTATCTTCATATGTGGTTGATCTGCTACCTTTACTATATTTTTGCCTTTACCAGTGATTTTATTGCCTTTTTTTGGTGATAATATTCTTATCCTTATTTGTTGTCTTTTCTTTCCCACTTAAATAAGTTCCTTCAATTGGATGACGACATAAGGAGATGGAAAGACATTCCATGTACATGGATTGGAAGAATAAACATAGTTAAAATGTCCATTCTACCTAAAGCAATCTACAGATTCAATGCCATCCCAATCAGAATCCCAATGACATTCTTTACAGAATTAGAACAAAGAATCCTAAAATTCATATGGGGCAACAAAAGACCCCGAATTGCTAAAGCAATTCTGAGAAAAAAGAACAAAACGGGAGGCATCACAATCCCTGACTTCAAAACATACTACAAAGCTACAGTAATCAAAACAGCATGGTACTGGTACAAAAACAGGTGCACAGATCAACGGAACAAAATTGAAAGCCCAGAAATAAAACCACACATCTATGGACAGCTTATCTTTGACAAAGGAGCTGAGGGCATGCAATGGAGAAAAGAAAGTCTTTTCAACAAATGGTGCTGGGAAAACTGGAAAGCCACATGTAAAAGAATGAAAATTGACCATTCTTTTTCACCATCCACCAAAATAAACTCAAAATGGATTAAAGACCTAAAGGTGAGACCTGAAACCATAAGGTTTCTGGAAGAAAACGTAGGCAGTACACTCTTTGACATCAGTATTAAAAGAATCTTTTCAGACACCATGCCTTCTCAGAGAAGGGAAACAATAGAAAGAATAAACAAATGAGACTTCATCAGATTAAAGAGCTTCTTCAAGGCAAATGAAAACAGGATTGAAACAAAAAAACAACCCACTAACTGGAAAAAAATATTTGCAAGTCATATATCTGACAAAGGCTTAATATCCTTAATATATAAAGAACTCTCGCAACTCAACCACAAAACATCAAACAACCCAATCAAAAGATGGGCTGGAGACATGAACAGACATTTCTCCAAAGAAGATATACTGATGGCCAATAGGCACATGAAAAGATGCTCATCATCGCTGATCATCAGGGAAATGCAAATCAAAACTACACTAAGATATCACCTTACACCCATTAGAATGACAAAAATATCTAAAACTAATAGCAACAAATGTTGGAGAGGTTGCGGAGAAAAAGGAACCCTCATACACTGCTGGTGGGAATGCAAACTGGTGCAGCCACTATGGAAAACAGTATGGAGATTCCTCAAAAAACTAAAAATAGAACTACCATACGATCCAGCCATCCCACTACTGGGTATTTATCCAAAGAGCCTGAAGTCAGCAATCCCAAAAGTCCTGTGCACCCCAATGTTTATTGCAGCACTGTTTACAATAGTCAAGATGTGGAAGCAACCTAAGTGTCCAGCAACAGACGAATGGATAAAGAAGATGTGGTACATATATACAATGGAATACTACTCAGCTGCAAAACAGAACAAAATCATTCCATTTGCAATAACATGGATGGACCTTGAGAGAATTATGTTAAGTGAAATAAGCCAGCGAGAGAAAGATAATCTGTGTATGACTCTACTCATATGAGGAATTTAAAACTATGGACCAAGAACAGTTTAGTGGATACCAGGGGAAAGGTGGGGTGGGGGGTGGGCACAAAGGGTGAAGTGGTGCACCTACAACATGACTGACAAACATTAATGTACAATTGAAATTTCACAAGATTGTAACCTATCAATAACTCAATTAAAAAAAAACTGGAAAAAAAAAAGAATATACAACTATGTACCAGCGGGCTTTGGGGAAAAAAAGGAAAAAAATAAAATCTTTAAAAAAAAAAAGTTCCTTCAGCATTTCTGTAGAATGAGTTTCTTGGTGATAAACTCCTTTAATTTTTGCTTGTCTGGGAAGCTGTTTATCTCTCCTTCAATTCTGAATGACAACCTTGCTGGATAGAGTATTCTTGGCTGTAGGTTTTTCCTTTCAGCACTTCAAATTTGTCATGCCACTGTCTTCCAGCCTGCAGAGTTTCAACTGAAAAGTCCACAGATAGCCTTATGGGCTTTCCTTTGTATGCCGCTTGTTGCCTTTCTCTTGCCGCCTTTAGGACTCTCTCTTTATCTTTAATTTTGGACATTTTAATTATAATGTGTCTTAATTTGGATGTCTTTGAGCTTCTCTTTTTTGGTGCTCTCTGCACTTTTTGTACTTGGATGTCTGTTTCCCTCCTTAGGTTAGGAAAGTTTTCAGCTATTATTTCTTCAAATAGATTATCTGCCCCTTTCTCTCTCTCTCCTGGGACATCTATAATATTAATGTTAGTGTGCTTGATATTGCCCCAGAGTTCCCTTAGACTGTTCTGATTCTGTCTATTTCTTTTTTTCCTTTATCTGTTCAGCTTGGGTGATTTCCTCTAGTCTTTCCTCCAGCTCACTGATCCATTCTTCTGTATCATCTACCCTGCTATTGAGTCCCTCTAGTGAATTTTTCATTTCCATTATTATACTCTTCATTTCTGATTGGTTCTTTTTACATTTTTCAATTCTTAGTTGACATTCTCACTGTGTTCATACAGTCTTCTCCCAACTCATAAGCATCCTTATGAGTTTTTGTTTGAACTCTTTGTCAGGTAGATTGCTTATTTCTGTTTCACTTAGTTCTTTTCCTGGGGTTTTGTCCTGTTGCCTTGCTTGGAATGTATTCCTTTGCCTCCTTTATTATGTCTCTTTCTCAGTGCTTATATCTATGTATTAGATGAGTTGGCTATGTCTCCTGATCTTGGAGAAGTGGCCTTATATAAGAGATGCCTTTTGAGTCCCAGCAGTGTGCTTCCCTCTCAGCACCAGTCCAAATGATCCAGGAGTGACCCCTGTTTTGGCTCTTGTGTCCTTCTGCTGTGGCAGGGTTGCTCTTACTGCAGGTACCCAGGGAGTCTAGGCTTTCCCTCCCTGGCTGGCTGTTTGTAAATTGGGTTTGGGGAGCCCCAGTACTATTGGCTACAAGGTCTAATAGCACACTCCTGTTGCAGTTTTCCTGTTAATTGGGTATGTACACAGTGTAGCTGGTCTATAGGCTCAGGGGCTTACAGTTGCTGTAGGCCTCAGGCCTACCAGGCTGTTGTCAGCTGTTTTAGGATTGCAGCTGAGTGGGGCTGGCCACAGGAACATCCAAGTGTTTCAGGCTTTGGTAGGTGGGGCGGAGACTCTTTGTGAAGCACAGGTCTTCTGCCTCTGATAAGCCTCACTCCCCATAGCTCCACACACATGGACAACACAGTCCTGGGTATGCACACTTCCCGACCCCAAGGATCATATCCAGTCAGCCCCACTGCAGAGGCCCCCACCTCTCCACCAATGCCCCCCACAGTTCACCTGATCCTCACAATAGCCCTGGCCCACAGAGACAGACACACTCACCTGCCTGTAGAGGATCAAGGCACCCAGTCTATGCAGGCTGACAAGTAGCCTGAGAGCCTACAGTTGGTTGGGGCTGGTCCCTAGGGCGGGCTGCCTGCCTTGGCTGAATTGGATTAAATCTGCACTCTAGTGAGTATGGCAGACTCCTGGGCTAACAGGCCAGGGGAAGAACTTCAATGGTGCCTGCCAGGGTCCATGTCAGCATGCCTGTAGTATGTCACGACAATGGCCACTATCAATGTGTCAGTCTCTGAGATGCACCTAGAGCCTACCAGGTGAGTCTCTTTTCACCAAATGACTGTGCAGCCTTTTTTCTGGTGATTTTAGGTTGCTCTCTGAAATGGGTGAATTTGTGCATGGGCCTTTTAAGATCTGAGTTTTGTTGGCTTTTGTCCAATAGCTTTTCTGGTGTTAATCCCTGCTGCAGTTAACAGCCAGCAAAGCCAGATAGTAGGACACTCATCTCAGTTGTACTGAGTCTGAAGGATGCTTAAAGCAGTAATGGGCCCCCGCTCAGGAGCCCAATTCTGCAGGGAGGGCTGCATAACTTGGGGTGTCTCCCGCCCAGCCAGCTGTGAAGCTCTGTTGCTTGTGAAGGTGGTTTTTTCCTTTCCAGGAGGAATTTCTGCCTCTTCTCCATTGGTCAGGATGATCCATTGTTGTGGAGGTTCTTTTTATCCAGTTTTCAGTTTTCCCTACAGGTTAATTTTTCCAATAGTAGGTGTAATCTTGTGTTGGTGGGAGGAGATGAGTTCAGAGTCTGCCTACACTGCCATCTTGACCAAGAATTCATCCATTTCTTTTAGATTATCCAGTTTGTTGGTGCATAATTGTTCGTAATAGTCCCATATGATTCTTTTTATTTCTGAAGCATCCACTGTAATGTCTCCTCTTTTGGTTCTGATTTTATTTATTTCAGTCTTCTCTCTTCTTTTCTTAGGTTATCTAGTTAAGGATTTGTTGATTTTGTTTACTTTTTCAGAAAAACCACTATTAGTTTTGTTGAACTTTTCTACTTTTAAAAATTCTCTATTGATCTATTTCTACTCTAATCTTTGTTATTTCCTTCCTTCTGCTAATTTTGGTCTCAGTTTGTTCTTCTTTTTCTAGTTTCTTGGGATGTGAATTTAACTTGTTTATTTGAGATCTTCTTTTCTAATGTGGGTGTTTATTGCTATAAATTACCTCTTACCACTGTTTTTGATGCATCCCTTAAGTTTTGGTATGTTGTATTTCTTTTTTGTTGTTGTTGTTGTTTTGTTTACTTTTTCATTTGTCTCAAGATACATTTTAAATTCCCTTTTGATTTCCTTTTTGACACAATGTTGTTCAAGATTGTGTTGTTTACTATCCATGTATTTGTGATTTTTGGGTTTTTATTTCTGGTTTCATTCACTTATGGTCAGAAAAGACACTTAGAATAATTTCCCTCTTCTTAAATTTGTTAACTTTTCTTTTGTGACCTAAAATGTAACCTATCCCGGAGAACATTCCATCTGCATTTGGGAAGAATGTGTACTTGTCTGCTTTTGAATGTAATCTTTTGTACATGTCTGTAGGTTCATTTGGTCTAAAGTATAGTTTCCTTATTGACTTTCTGTCTGGATGATCAATCTGTTGATGTAAGTGGGTTATTGAAGTCCTCTACTCGTATTGTATTGTTGTCTGCTTCTCCTTTCAAATCTGTCAATATTTGCTTTATATATTTAGGTGTTCTGAAGTTTGGTGCATATATTTATAGTTCTTACATCTTCCTGTTGAATTCATCCTTTTATCATTATAAAAGGACCTTCTTTGTCAATAGAGACAGTTTTTGATGTAAAGTCTATTTTGTCTAAGTATAGTCACCTTTTTTTTTTGGTTATCAGTTGCATGAAATGTCTTTCTCATTCTTTTACTTTCAGGCTAGGTCCATCTTTAAATCTAAGGTAAATCTCTTGTAGACACTATATCATTGGATTTTGTTTCTTATCCATTCAGCCACTCTGTCCCTTTTGATTAGTGAGTTTAGTGCACTTACATTTAAAATGATTATTGGTGAATGAGGACTTACTATTGCCACTTTTTAAATTATTTTCTTCCTTATTTGCAGTCTTTTTGTCCCTCTTGCTGTCTTCCTTTGTTTTTTGATGATTTTTTTTTGTAGTGATTTGCTTTGATTCCTTTCTCTTTATCTTTTGTATATCTATTATAGGTTTTGTTTTCGGTGGTTAGCTTGAGGCTTGCATAAAATATTTTGTATTTATAACCATCTATTGTAAGTTGATAGCAACATAACTTCAATTGCAAGCATAAACTCTACACTTTTTCCCTCTCACAGATTTTATGTTCTTGAAGTCAGAGTTTACTTCCTTTTATATTGTGCATCCACAGACAAATTTTCATCTTTTAACATTTATGTTCCAGTAAGTAATTTATACACCACTGTTACACTGTTACATTAATATCTATAAGTTTTCTAGAATTCTTGGCCAACTTTCCTAGTTATATTTCACCAGAAATTTATCCATTCCCTCCATATTGTCAAACTTGGTAAAACTCTGACCAAGTATAATAATTGATAATAATATTAAATCTTTTCCACATATGTGGTTTGTGACTTCTTTCTCACTTATGATCTTGTATGTTTTTCACCTTCCTCCACGTTAATTAAACTTATGATTAATATGGTGGTCTTTAAAGCAGGTTTTTATTTTAAATTGTATCATATTACATAATGTCTCTCTTTATTCTGATTAGTGCTAAGTTTAAATTCCACTTTTTCTGATATTAATATTGCCACTTCAGCTTTCTTTTTGTTTGCATTTGTCTGATATTTGATGTTTAATCTTCTTGCATGACATTCCCAGAGAATCATTTTTGTAAATAATGCATTTTAAAAATACAATCTTCAATTGCTATTTAACAGAATTTACCTCATTCATAATAAGTATTTTAGTTGTTTTGTCAAGGAAAATAATCCATAACAAATCTATAAATTAAAATTGGGGTGAGTTTATTATGAGGCAGATCTGAGGACTAGCTTAGCCCAGGGCCTTCCTTCTCCAAGGAAGGAAGGACACCAAAGAAGTGTGGGAGTACAGAGTGGTTATATACCATCAAAGAGCACGTTTCACATATGATTGAAATGTCCCTTTTACAATAGCCATGAGATTGCTCTGTTTATACAGAGATTGATGGACACAGCAGACAGTAGGTCTACTGTCTCAGTGGACACAGCAGGTAGCCTGTCTGTTTTCGTGAGCTGAGTGGTCACAGGGCGGGAGCAGCAATCAATTCCTAGCCTAGGGAGGGTGCTTATCCTTAAGGAAATGCCAAAGAGGTGAAAGTTGCATGTTTTTCTTAAGGCCATTTTTTCTTGTGTTTGGGACATAGGAAATGTTTAAAGTGGATATACAATGCATGCTCAATGGCCATGTCAGGCCCTTTTGGAAAAACAAGTTCAGGCCAAATTAGGGTTACACCAAATGGCTTCCTCATATACTCCAATATATCCTATTGATTGCCATTTGTTTGTTAGTTTCATTAAATTTTATTCTTTGTATCTCACTTTTCATTTATTAGTTGTTCTACTTTGCTGTTTTCTCTTATCTCTCTCTTTTTTTCCTGGTTTTATTAGGCTGTTATTCACTCCTCAAATTTTTCTGGTTAATTAGGAAGTTCTACTCTATTTTCCACTCCACTAATGGTTTCTCTTCTTCCCCTAACACCTATAAAGAAAATTTCAACCATTTTGTAAAAAGAAGAAGACACTCAATTCCCCTACCCAACTGCCTTGTCCCTCTACTGCTTCTCCTAACAGGAAGAGGATATTTTCAGAACGCTTTACATCCTTACTCTCTCCCTCTATAGGTAAGACCATAGAATGTTTTATTTACCCTCTGCTAACACCTCCTTTCAATTCCTGGGCTTTGTTGAGGCAGTTCAGCCTTTTAGTTCCAGACTATTACATGTTTTCCCTTTGCAGACTGGATTCTCTCTACCAAGAATGTATATTTAGCACTAGTAATGAACCTGTGCTGGTTGTGGACAGTGGTTGCCTGACAATGACCACAGTTCCACAATATTATGTTTCTTTTCCTTTTTTAATTTTTAGTTCTAGTGGGGCTCAATTTCACACTTAAGATATATCAGAGGAGACAACATGTGAGTTATTTTGTTCAGCCTCAGTTGCAATGGAGACTTGTTGGCTGGAAATTGCACCTGCAAGCCTGAGGAGATTGACAAACTCTGGAACAAAAGTTCTCAGCTTGTGGTCCACATTCAGTAGTGCAGAAAAACAAAGAATGGTAAAAACTGAAAAGTGTCCACTCAATTCAGCAATTAGGACAATGTTATTTCCTAATGAGACATATTCAGTGGAAGGGTAGAGGCTCCAATTAGGAGTGATTCCAACTGCAAGTTGTCAAAATCTAATAATGGCTTAAAAAATAACACAAAGTTCTACTATTTGGTACTGGTTTAGTTGCTCAATGATCCCTTCAAGGGCCCTTGTGCTCTCTAACTGCTTTTGTATTTTTGACATGATGGCTTTTTATCCTCAAGTTTTTTGTCTCATGGTCAAAAGATGGCTGCTGCAGCTGCAGGTATATTTGCAATAAAACCAGGAGGAAGCGCAATTACAGATTTCAGTTGCTTCCATACTTCGAGCTGTAAAAGCAAAGCTTTCTTAGCATCCCACAAATGGTCTTCCTCTTCTTCCTCATTGAGGAGTTTGGGCTGCACAGGGGGTGGGAAGTTGACTTTCTGGGTTTCTAGCCGCTGTAGTAGGAGGTGGCAAGAGAGAAAAGAGGTTGAGAATGTTTCTTGTTTAACAAATCATCGTAGGTTTGGCTTAGGTGACTCCTAAGTTCCAAGCTATATTTCAGGTGATTGAAGAGAATATGAAAGGACAGAAAGCAGAGAGAGTGAACATGTAACTATTTTAATCAACTTGGAAGTCAGGGGTTGAATAAAACCAGGGCCTCGCTATGTTTCATACCACTCACATCTGGGTATTCATTTGACATTAACTACGATGTTTTTGAAAACTAAGAAGCATCTTGAGATAGTGGAAAGCACTTGCTATTTGGAATCAGACAAATTTGTTTTCAGATCTTGGCTCTGACACTTAGTAGCTCGTTTAACTTTGAGCAAATACTAAAACTCAGGTGTATGAAGGAAGTGTAATAAAACTCATTTCATTAACAATGAATAATATATGTTAAGCAGTTGTCACAGAATAAATGTTCAGTTAGCATTAGCTCCTTCTTTCCTCTTAACCCTAGAAAATCAGTGTTTTCTTTAAGATATTATCCAACTGTGTCATAAACTGATACTTTACTGAAATTTTAAGCAATTGTACTCATGTATGCATGGTG
This sequence comes from Equus quagga, assembly GCF_021613505.1. Classification (NCBI taxonomy): domain Eukaryota; kingdom Metazoa; phylum Chordata; class Mammalia; order Perissodactyla; family Equidae; genus Equus; species Equus quagga. Next base: position 35,128,335 of record NC_060281.1, read on the forward strand.
AACTCTAATCTTAATTTTTCTTTCCATGGTTGGATGTTACCATGTGTATATTAGCTTTAGTATATTCATTAAGCTGAATTAAAGTAATTTCTATTTTAATTATTCAATCACTTTTTTTCTGCAAGAGGTGCTACAAACTAAAATTGAAATAGATCACAAAGCCGACCTGTAGGTTCCTTTCATCAGGAAGGTGTAACAGTGCCAGCTTGCTGCCACAGGATGGCAGTGGTGAGCTGCAATCAGCAGGTGTGGCGTCACCCTCTCAGGCTTAGACTAGCCTAGTGTTTCTAGCGTTTTGTTCTTTACTATTTCTGTGGCTATGATTTTGTACTAAATAATTTTACTACAGGCCTCTTTTGAAGCTTGTTCTGTGATATTTTGCCTACTGATTTTAGACATAAAAGGATAATTGTGGTGAATATTTGAGAGAGTGCTATGAGTCGTGATGTGCTATGTGCTTTATAAACTGTGTATCATTTACTTCCCACAAAAATGTAAGCAGTTACTATTGCAATCCCACTTCAAATTGAGGAGATTGAAGTTAACACACTTGGAGAAATTCATATACTTAAACAATTACAACTTTGTAATTTGCAGTCAGTTTTGTCAGATTATCTAGACCATGTGTGTTAATCATTCAATGTGTCTCCTTCCTCTTAAATTTCGTTCTAAGGCAAGAGTTCTTAACCTAGATCTAGAGGTTCATGATCTTGAATATGGAAATTTACATCTTTATTTACTATTTAAATTTAACAATTGCTTAAATCATGAATTTGACAGCAAATCAAGATGATATTGGCAGTACTTGTGACTTTGCCATCAATACAAAATATGTACAATTTTCATGTCATGTTAGAGTTACATCATCTGTCTCAAAATATTGTTTATACTCATTATTACTTCAAAAATGTTAATAGTTTATATACTTACATCTGATAATTGATGAAGTCATCCAACCGTGAGGCAACTCTATGTCTACTGCTTGTTCACCCATCCAACAGTGATGCCATATTGTTGATGACTCATATGTCTATGTTGCTTTACAGCGTTTCTTGTTGAGGGTTGTTTGTTGATCATTATGTGGAAAGAGGTGAGTTACTTTCATTGTTTTTTAAAGTTTTGGGGATATCAGTAAAATAGCAAGAAACACAGTTTCAAACACCCATCCCTCCACAGAAGCACTGAGAAAACAAGCAGTAACTATTAGATCCAACTGTGTCAGAACTCTAAAAAATGGTTAAAAGTTTATAGCAACAAAGTGAATGCTCAATAAAGAAAAAGGAAACTTAAATGTGATGGAAAAGCTTTGTGATGTTTTCACTTGCCCTTGCTCTACCTCCTCCCTACCTCAGCAGCATTCTTGAAGATGGAAGTCCGTGTTCCTAGTGTGAGATCCTGGTCCTTGATTCTAGAAGGAGAGAGTGAATCTCATGTATAAATTATCATGTTTGTCTGTTCTAAGCTCTCCAGAGACTACCTGAAAGACTGACACAGGGCATTTATCTCTGTGTTGCCTAACTCAGAACCCAGACAACGTAGAAAAGCTGTGACGCTGATTGAAATGTTGTAGAGAGATAGAAAAAACCTGCATTCATTTGGGAAAAAAGATTATAGTTGAGACATACAATAGATCACCTAAAACTTGAGAGAAGAAGCTAGGGAGCAAGTTTCTTTGAGAAATTAGAGCATTCAATATTTCCCATTTCTACTGGGACAGGACGGGACATGGGCTTAGAAAAGACCTGAGAAGAATCTAAGCATTTACCATTGGCTGATCTATAGGCTTATTGCAAGGAGAAAGTGAAGGCTGAGGCAGAATTGTAAATGGCTCAGCTAAGTGTTAAAGGAGTGCTCCAGCACAGAGTTAATCTGCAAAGACTGGGACATGTGGTTTCTTAAGTTCCTGGAGTTCAAAGAAATTGAGCAAAACACTGGCTGTACACAAGCTACGTCTTCAACAATCAAGAACAGCAAACCCTCAGGAAGGAGGAGAATCTGATTTCCAGATTTACCACATGTTCAAGTGGCTAGTTTCCAACAAAAAATCACAAAGCACGCAAAGAAATTGGAAAGTATGGCCTATTCAAAGGAAGAAAATAAATTGACAGAAACCATACCTGAGGAAGCCCAGATATTAGATTTATACAACAAAGATTTTAAATCAACTGCCTTAAATTCACTCAGAGAACTAAAGAAAACCATAGACTAAGAACTAAAGGAAATCAGGAAAAAACATATGAACAAGGTAAAAATATCAATAAAGAGATAGGATTTAAAAAGGAACCAAATAAAAATTCTGTAGTTGAAAAGTACAATAACTAAAATGAAAAATTCACTAGAGGGATTAAATGTCAGATCTGAGCTGGCAAAAGAATTAGTGAACTTGAAGATAGGACAATTGAAATTATCCAGTCTGTGGATTAGAAAGAAAAAAGAACTAAAAAATTGAACAGAGTGTAGGGACCTGTGGGATATCATCAAGCATATGAACATCCCCATCATGGGAGTACTAGTACAAGAAGAAAGAGAGAAAGGGGCAGAAAGAATATTTGAAGAAATAATTGCCCAAACTTCCCAAATTTGATGAAAGACATGCATTTACACATCCAAACACTCAATGAATTCCAAGTAGGATAACCTCAAAGTGATCCACAACAAAATACATAGTCAGATTGTTGAAAGCTGAATACAAAGAGAGTCTTGAAAGTAGCAAGAGAGAAGTAATTTATCATATGCAAGGGGTTCTCAATAAGGTTGACAGCTGATGTGTCAGCAGAGACCATGGAGGCCAGAAGGCAGTGAGATGATCCCCAAAACCCTAGTACATAGCTGTGTATCCTAGTTGTAAATCATTCTAGTTCTTCTATGTGGGATGTCACCATAGCATGGCTTCATGAGCAGTGTGTAGGTCCGTGCCTGGGATCTGAACTGGCAACCCAAGGCCACTGAAGCAGAGTGCACCAAGTTAACCACTCAGCCAAGGGGTCAGCCCCCAGCAACCAAGATTTTATATCTGGCAAAACTATCCTTCAAAAATGAAGGAGAAACTGAGACATTCTGAGATAAAAGTGAAGGGAGTTTCTCACTGGGAGATATGTCTTACAAGAAATGCTATACGGAATACTTCAGGCTGACATGAAAGTACACTAGATAGCAACTTGAAGCCATATGAAGAAATAAAGAACACTAGCAGGGTACCTATGTAGGTAAATATAAAAGCTGGTGTTATTGTACTTTTAATTCGTAACTCTTCTTTCTTCCTTGTGGTGGAGCCCTCATGAATAAGATTAGTGCTCTCATAAAAGAAACCCCAGTGAGCTCCCTCATTCTCTTTCCACTATGTGAGATTTAGTGAGAAAATGGCCACCTGGAAACTAGGAGGAGGGCTCTCACTGGACACTGAATCTGCTGGCCCCTAGATCTTTGACTTCCCAGCACCCAGCACTGTGAGAAACAAATGTTTGTTGTTTAATGTCTGTGGTAATTTGTTATAGTATCCTGAAATGACTAAGACAGTATACAACTTATAAAGATGTAATCTTTGACAATAACATTATAAAAGGGGAGGGATTGAGATGCATAGGATTAGAGTGTTTGTATACTATTGAAAATAAGTTAGTATTATTCAAACTACATAGTTAAAAGTTTAAGATGCTAATTTTAAGCCTTAAGGTAATCACTAAAAAAACCCTAAAAATTATACAGAAAAGTGAAGAAGGATGGAATCAAATAGTGTACTAAAATAATTAGCTAAATAGAAAAAAAGATAGTGATGGAGGAATTGAGGAACAAAAGGCATATAAGACATACAGAACACAAATAAAAAAGTGACAGAAGTAGTCTTTCTTTATTAGTAATTACTTTAAATGTAAACGGATTAAACTCATTAAAATGCAAAGATTGGAAGAATGGATAAAAAAAGATCCAACTATGTGCTATCTACAAATGACTCATTTTAGATACAAACGCATGAGAGGTTGAAAATGAAAGGGTAGAAAAAGACTTTCCATGCAAATGGCAACTAAAGGAGATCAAGGATGGCTATGTTATTATTAGACCAAATAGATTTTAAGTCAAAAAGATTTAAAGAGGCAAATAAGAATACTAAATATTGGTAAAAGTGTCACTTCATCAAGAAGATATAATAATTATAAACATATACACACCTAACAAGAAAGTCTCAAAATATATGAAGCCAAAATAAACAGAACTGAAGGGAGAAATACACAGCCAACTGTCAGGGCTTACACTACACAGGGGTGAGAGGGAGAGTGAAGAGTTATTGCTTACTGGGTACAGTTTCTGTTTAGGATGATGAAAAATGTTGGAAGTAGATAGTGGTGATGGTTGCACTACTTGTGAATGTGATTAATGCCACTGAATTGTACACTGAAAATGGTTAAAATGACATTTTATGTTTTAGGTATTTTACACAATAAAAAATAGTATTGTATTTTAAAAAGTTTTGCACAATGAGACAGTTTAAATAAGAATTCCTAACTTTGTGTTAAGGTGGTGCAGCCTTTTGTAATAGGTACCTGGGTTGCAGGGTACAAGGCAAGTTCCAACTCTCTGGTGGTGGAGAGAACTGTTTAAAGAAACATCTTATTTCTGCTAACAGATGACACAGGGATACTATATGGGTTATCTACAGTGTTATATGTTGTGGAGTTAGCACCAGTTATTTAGTTTATTTGGTTTTCTCTTTGTATGCCCTTTTCGGACATTGTTTCCATATGAGGTAAAGTCATGCACACACAGATGTTTGAACAAACTGACAGTGAGCTAAACATATTTGACATCCAGAATGGACCATTTTTTACACCCTCCTTTTGTATGATACAATTATTTTCAGTAATAATCATGGATTTGTAAACATGGGCCAACTAGGACCATTGAGTGTTGTTTTTCAGGATCTGAGTGTCGCCCCTCGTCCAGTTCAGGCTGGTTGAGATCACCAACTCTTCAACTGGGCCTGAACAGATGTCTCATAAATGACATTTTTGACCAAGGGACTGAAAATTCCACTCCCCAGATCATCCTAATACCACCATTGTGTAAACATGTGTCCTATGAAGAACCATGAAGCTTGACTACCTTTGTTCAGATCATCAATTACCTCACTTCTTCGATCATCTATCTCCACACTTCAGAACTCCCTTCCTTTTATCCTATAAATTTTGCCCCGGGCCCTGAATCAGTGAGACAGATTTGAGAGCCTTGCCTACTGTCTCCTTACAGACCAGTCTTTCAATAAAGCCTTTCTTCTCTCAAAAGCTAGGGTGCCATTGTGTTGGCTTCTGTGCACATCATGTTGCAAGCCCTTACTCAATAACAAAATGAAATTCACAATAATTATGACCTGAAAGGAAGTACAGGCAGTAAAATGTTCTTTTATTGAAATTTGAATATACATTCATGCCAAACAAATGGAAACAAGAAATATTAAAAATAAAATGAATATTATAGTACACAAAAGGAAAAAGTAAGGAATGATATTTGAGAATTATATTAAAGTATTTTTGGAATAAAGGAAAAACTTGTCCCCACATGTCGGACTGTTGTAGTAATAAGGAATAACATTCCAGTTTAATAAAAATTAAAAAATGTTAATATAAAAGAATGAATTTCAAATTTAAAGATAATGTTCAGTATAATATTTCACACATGAATGAAAAGTTTTACTTACCAAACACAAAAAAATGATATCTCACAGTTCACATTGTTTTACTACTTTAAAATTTGAACAAAAATAAAAACTCTAAAAGGACACAGAGTACGTAATTGAAGTAAGTCAAATTCTGTTTATTTGTCTTTAAAGTCACTGTACTGTCATAATTTGTAATCTATTGTTTCAAAGTACCATAGGGGTTAGAGAAACCAACTACAGTCAGGAAGCGACTCCGAATTGTTACAAACTTTCTCTAGTTTAAACAAAGGCAAGTAGCTGGTATCTGAGTCTGAGTCTGTCCAGCTGAGTCTGAGTCTGTCCAGCATCCACAGTTTAACAGAGAGTTCTTTGAATTAACTTCTACGTAGAATATGTTTATGAAAGTTTAAGTAATGAAAATGTGCTAACTGAAGGCTTACAGACATGTTATTAAGACTGAGAAGTAACTGCAGCAATTGCAACTTAGACCAACAAAAGATTTTTTTTGTGGGGTGTGGAGGAATATTTTGTTACTGACTTATTTACACTTAGTGCATGGTTATAATACAATATAATATAACCAATGCATAGTTATTATATTGTATAACAATAATAATAATATGCATGTGTTTTCTATTTCTGTTATAATAACAGACGAACTTGAGTTGGTTTCTTATTGTTTTAAAATTCTCTGCAGGCAATGAACTCCCTTACCGCCTGCACCTAAGGCAGACTGCTCCCATTGTCCTCCCTTTGGTACTCCACTGGTACAAGCGCTGTTCTTACATTATTATTTCCTGAAAATTCTGCGTATCTAAAAACGCTTCATGAAAAAACTGAGAACGGTTTCTAGGAAGGTCACCAGAATGCATGTGCAGTGGTAGGTGAATTTCAGGCAGGTCACTTCTTCTAAAGTACTGTCTGAACTGCTATACCTAAACTAACCTGGTGTCTAACTCTGGTGTCTAAATCTGAAATTCATGAAAGAATTTAAACTTTGGGCAAATTATAAAACCAGTTTTATTTTGCCAATTGTCATAATTTAAAAAATATCTATTTTCAACAATATCTAACTTTAAATATTCAGTAAGATTTTAATATATCTTGTATTTTTTAAATGAATGCATAATTTCTTATTCTTTGTAGACATATCAAATTTCTTTAAAATCATGGAAAATTTATTTCCAATAAAGTCAATGGAATAAATATTTCATTTTAGCTTTACTTTATATTTTGTAGACCCAATTAAGTTGAAATGCCAAAGATAAGAAAATGTGATGAAAATTACGTATGTTAGTATTTCAGCTGCATTCATGAATACGATGGAATACAAAAGCCACAGTGTTTTCAGTGTGGAGAAATTCTTGTAAACAGAAATATGAAGTCAGCCAAATTGAAAGAACACCTTAGCTCTGTTCATTCTGAAAATGTGTCAAAATAAGATGTGAGTTTTTCTGTTCTTTGTGTGAGGAGGACTCAACTTGAAAAAGCTGGAACGTTTATAAATTAGGATTCGCTAATTCACAAAAATCTTTTGTTATAGCACACTATAAAGTTGCTTTCAAATTGCCAAACAAAAGAAGCCTGATGGAGGAGCATTAGTGAAGGCAGGTGCCCTGGAAATGGGGCATGTGGTTTATGGAAGGGAATTGAGGGAAAACTGGAACCTATTTCTTTGTTAAAGATTACATTTATTCAGCAGTAGTTGATATTTCTTCAAAATACTTAGAAGTAGATCATCGAGAACAGCAGCCTTGCCATTACTCTTCAGGGCACAACTGGGTGAAACCGCAGACATCTCTCAATGTGCCATATCTTTTTCTGTTTGCCCTGCTCAAGCTGATGTTATCAGAAAATTCCTATTTTATGAGTTTTCTTTGTAAACTATTAAGGTTATTGAAGTTTTGGAAGTGATAAAAGTTTTTGCTTTTTTTTTTAAACAAAACTTTGTAAAGAAAAGCTTCACACTCAGCTCAGATGGAGCTTCTCTGATGTTTGGTGATGGATCTGGTTTTGATACTTTAGTGATGAAGGAAGCCCCTGAATTCTTATCATTCATTGCACTTTACACAGGCAAGCTTGTCAGTAGAGAGTTTCCAATAACAGTGAGAATCCACAGTCAAAAAAGCCCTCAGAAGTAACCAAAAGCAGGGCTCTGTATCATTGATTTAAAAGAAAATTCTTGTTGGAAATGGGGGCGTAAAATGAAGAGTTTATCAACCATATAGAATCAATCTGGATTTCAAAAGTCCAATTTTTCTTAAAAAGTTTCATATTTGGGACATTTATTCAGAACAGAATTTTTATCTAGATTTGGCTTATCTGGCAGATATTTTTAACCATAAGAATGATAAAATCTTTTAGTTTAAGGTCTCCCTGTCGTCATTATGGATGCTACAGAAAATTGTTTTTTAAAATTAAGTTAGAGAATGGTCTCTTACTTTCTCTATCATGCAACTTTGTATTATTTGACTTCCTTGTAATAAGCATGTCATTTTTATCATAAGAAAAAAATTGCATTGTGAAAAAAATAAGTGTTTTGCAGAAGTCTGATCTTTGTAACTATGCTTGATGGAGGCTTGGGGAATCAAATAAACCGACACTTCTCATTGCTTTACATGTTATTAGGTCAAATGAACATAATAACAGCCCTCTGAGGGAAGTCAAAAGGGTTTACTGTTCTTTAGTTGCCTATGCAGAACTCTCATTGTCTTCCCTAACTGATGCTAGCAAGTGGGAGAGCTGGATTTCCAATCCGGATGCATGGACTACAAAGTCTGTGCCATTTCTGTGTACTAATTAATATTAACATGAGATTATCCACTCCTTTGGAGAAGCTGAACAATTGAAGGAACAGGAAGCAGAACATGCTGTGAGGCAGGAGAAGCAACTCTCACTTAAAATGTGCCACAGATACTGCACGAAAGCAAATCTATAAATTTAGTTTTGTGGCAAGTAATTAAAACAAAACAAAATTCTGATGAATTCTTTACATTTCATTGGTGTTATATCATATTACATCATGTTACATTCTGTGAAAATAAATGCAGAAGTTGAAAACAAAACAAAAAAATAGAAAGAGTTTTCAAAATGATCATTTTCCATGACCAAAGACTGAAGATAAAATAACACACTAAGGAGCTAGAAAGGGATTCCTGAGAGGTTTTCAATCTGCCTCCTTTTTTGAGAATATTTTACAGTAATCCTTGAGAGTTTGCCTAGTTGATTTATAAAACATCTCTGGAGATAGAGGTTCCAAAACTCTTTCTATAAACCATTGGTTATTTTATCTCTGTTAATTAGGATTACAATATTATTTGGTTTAATTACTTACTTGCCTCCCTGCTTGAAGAAAAAGAAATCATGAAATACTGCTTAAACATTTCCTGTAACTCATCTGAGAGTTAACATTTACCTTTTCAATTGAATATTCATAATCCTAAATTAAAATCCTTAATATATAATAGCTTAATAATTTCATTGCTCATATTAAAATCTTACCTTAGAGAGTCCACACAGATAAAAAGACCTTAGTATTATCCACCTACCAAATACATGGATAATTTAGGCATATTTCTATACTTGATTTCACTAAGGGCATGTAAGAATATGTAACAAATCAGTTGTATCCACTGATATTCCAGAACCAAATTTAACATTAGGATTCCATGGCTAGTGTCTCATTTGTTTAAGTTTTCATCACATTACCTAGGAATGCATTGTTTGACACAACTGTACTAGACTTTTCCATTTACTTTTCCTTTATTCAGTTCCCTCTGTTACATATATTGTAAACAATTTGAGAAGCAGTACAATTTCACATCTTAACTTTCTCATTGCCAATTTATTTATGCCTCATAAGAATGCTCTAGATTTCTTCATGTTAGAACCTCATTCTGATCACTCTACTCAAGGCTCCCTCTACTTCCTTATTCCTTAACGTATAGATCAGTGGGTTTAGTACAGGAGTGACCACACTGTACATGATGGCAATGATCCGGTCCTGGTCCACAGAGCTGCTTGAAGCAGGACGAATATAGGTGAAGAGAACAGGAGCATAGAAAAGAATAACTACCATGAAGTGAGAGGCACAAGTGGACAGTGCTTTGTGAAGCATGCTGCAACAACGGGTCTTGACGAAAAGATAGATGATAATGTAGAAATAGGAGAGAAGTGTTAGAAAGAATGGGCCCATGGCAATGGTCCCTGTGACAGTATTGAGCAGCCACTGGTTGAGCTCAGTGTTCCCACAGGCCAACTCCAGTAATGGCTTAACATCACAGAAGAAGTGATGTATATGGTTGGAACCACAGAAGTTCAAGCGAGAGGTCATTATGGAGTGCAGCAGGGCATGGAAAAACCCAATGGTCCAGATAGTGATAGCCATCTGGGAACAGAGCTGATAATTCATGATTAGAGGGTAATGAAGTGGTTTACAGATAGCCACAAAGCGGTCAAAGGCCATTACAGCCAACAACATGGCCTCAGTGCTACCCAGAAAGTGGAAGAAGTGAAGCTGGCTGATGCACCCCAAGAAAGAAATTGCTTTGTGTGTAGAGAGGAAGTTCTCCAGCATCTTTGGCAGTGTCACTGTGGAGTAGCAGATATCTAGACATGAGAGATTTCCCAAGAAGAAATACATAGGGGAATGGAGTCTTGGATCAGAGATGACAACCATCAGGATGGCTCCATTCCCAGTCACATTGGCAAAATAAATTGCTAGGAAAACCACGAAGAGAAAAGTCTGCAGTACTTGGATGTCTGTTACTCCCAGAAGGAGAAATTCTGTGATTGAGGTTTGATTCAGCATCACTGAAAAGAAACAACAAAATAATAGATGGAATGCTCTCTCTGATGGGAATCACAGTCTTTCAGCCTAGGATTTTCCCACTTAGACAACAACGTTTTGAGGGAGAGCAGTGTTGTTTTATATAGTCCCAAACTCAGAGGTTGTATGTGGAGCATTAGACTATTAAATATTAAGTTTACATGTTGGTTATGGACTGTGACCCAATTGTTCTTTTCATTATTAAATTTACCATTGATATTTTTATTTCTTCCAGGGATTCAGAGCATGTTGCCAGCCTGTCATCTTCTCTGACTGTGAACATCTACCTTCTGATACAACTTTCCTTTCATCTTCCTATGTTAGCCTTAACTGTGACAAATTTGGTGCTTCAGTACAGTGTTATCTCTTGACCTGGTAACAAACCATCTGAAGGGTTTTTGCTTAAGAAAAATAGAGAAGGAAAGAAGACTAAGAAGTATAAGAAAATCCGATAGAGATGAAGACATTGGAATATTTCCTTTAGAAGGGGAATCATTCAAAGTTTGGAAAATCCTTGAGAGGAGAAGAAAATGATTTGATGTGACTAGAATAAAAAAAAAAGATTTAACTAGGGAACAGCTCAAGAGCCAATGGGATTCTAGACTTTATAACTGGAGGAAATTTAGAGAAATTATTTAACCTCTACTATACCTCCATGAAAGGCTAGCTGCAAACAATTCAGAGTAACTTTCTTTCCTAGTCATGCACATTTTTTATATTGTTAAAATTTACCACTCCTGTTGAAGATACAAGTGATATGTCAAATATCATTTATGTTTCTCTCACCTACAAAACAAAATTGTATCAAAAATTAATTTGGGGAAAAATTTTCCTAACATTTAAAGAAAATTAGCAATCAGACTGTCTGTACTAAACAATTTATTTTACTGCATTTTCAATATTTAGAGATTGCATATTTACTTTGGAGAATATCTAGAGAACCAGGCATGTTGAATTGAGAAAGGGATATGGCAATAAAAACGTATGAAGTAAAGAGCCTTTGTAAGTCACAAACACAAAGAGGAGGCCATCATTAGACACGGAAACCATCTCTAAATCCTGAGTACTAACTTTTAATACTAGCAAGCAGACAAAAAGTATGAGCCACTGCTCAGCCTATCTCCTAATTCATTCTCTTACCTGACTGAGTGTTCCAAGTCACAGCTAAGAAAGCTTTTCAGGTTTACACTTCCCTTGGTTATAAATAGTAGAAAAATATTTGAAGTGATAGTTCATATTGGGATTGCAGCATAAGCTCTTCATCTTCCAAAACCTCTTCCTCTCTTTCTGAAATTCTGCCATCCTCTTGTGAGACATAGATCTCTAGACATGCAAATCTTGAGAGAGTGTGTCCCTTGGGTCTGAGAAGGATTGTTGTAAGAATAAACAGGATACATTTCCATAGCTGTCATATGAGGGAATTCCCCTTAGAGAATGTCTATCTTGAGTTACATTTTATTTTCATTGTTCGTATTTTCTTTCCTTACAATGTTTCTGTCTTAATTTCAGAACCATGGACAATACACGAGTCCATGGCTTCAGATGTTTCCTTTTATTTATTTATTTACTTTTTTTTTATTGTAGTAACATTGGATTATAACATTGTATAACTTTCAGGTGTACATCACAATACATTTTTAATTCTGCGAAGATTGCACCATGTTCATCACCCAAAGACTAATTACAATCCATCACCACACACATGTGCATAATCACCCCTTTTGCCCTCTTCCCTCCTCACATCGCCTCTGGTAAGCACCAATCCAATCCCTGTTGCTACCTGTTTGTTTCAATCTCTGTCACTTTGTGTTTGTTTGTCATTGTTTTTATCTTCTACTTATGAGTGAGTACATATGGTATTTGAATTTCTCCCTCTGACTTATATCACTTAGCATAATACCCTCAAGGTCCATTCATGTTGTCATAAATGGCTGGATTTCATAATTTCTTATGGCTGATCAGTATTCCATTTTGTATATGTACCACATCTTCTTTATTCATTTGTCTCTCGATGGGCACCTGGATTTCTTCCAAATCTTGGCTATTGTGAATAATGCTGTGATGAACATAGCAGTGCATGTATCTTTATGCATTTTTGTTTTCAATTTTTTGGGTAAATACCAAGCTGTGGAATAGCTATATCATATAGTAGATCTATTCGTAATTTTTTGAGGAAACTCTGTACTGTTTTCCATAGTGGCTGCACCAGTTTGCATGCCCACCAGCAGTGTATGAGCGTTCCCTTCTCTCCACATCCTCTCCCACACTGGTGTCCTGTCTTGTTAGTTACAGCCATTGTGACAGGACTGAGGTGATAACTTATTGTAGTTTTGATTTGCATTTCCCGGATAGTTAATGATAGTGAACATTTTTTCATGTGCCTTTTGGCCATCCGTATATTTTCTTTGGAGAAATATCTGCTCAGGTCTTTTGCCCATTTTTTAATAGGGTTGTGGTTTTTTTTGTTGTTGAGATGTCTGAGTTCCTTATCTGATATATGGTTTGCAAATATCTTCTCCCAATTGTTAGGTTGTCTTTTCATTTTGTTGATGGTTTCTTTTGCTGTGCAGAAGCTTTTTAGTTTGATGTAGTCCCACTTGTTTATTTTTTCTATTGTTTCCCTTGCTTGGTCAGACATGGTATTTGAAAAAGTGCTGCTAAGACCAATGTCAAAGAGCGTACTGCCTATGTTTTCTTCTAGAATTTTCATGGTTTCGGGTCTTACATTCAAGTCTTTTTTTAGTTTATTTTGGTGAATGGTGAAAAAGAATGGTCAATTTTCAATCTTTTACATGTGGCTGTCCAGTTTTCCCAGCACCATTTGTTGAAGAGACTTTCTTTTCTCCATTGTAGGCCCTCAGCTCCTTTGTCGAAGATTAGCTGTCCATAGATGTGTAGTTTTATTTCTGGGCTTTCAATTCTGTTCCATTGATCTGTGCACCTGTTTTTGTACCAGTACCGTGCTGTTTTTGTTTTGTTTTGTTTTGTTTTGTTTTTTTTGGAGGAAGATTAGCCCTCAGCTAACTACTGCCAGTCCTCCTCTTTTTGCTGAGGAAGCCTGGCTCTGAGCTAACATCCGTGCCCATCTTCCTCTAGTTTATCCGTGGGACGCCTACCACAGCATGGCTGCCAAACAGTGTCATGTCCGCACCCGGGATCCGAACCAGCGAACCCCGGGCCGCCGAGAAGCGGAACGTGCGAACTTAACCGCTGCGCCACCGGGCCGGCCCCCAGTGCCGTGCTGTTTTGATTTAAAAAAATTTTTTTTAAAGTTTAAAAAAAATTTTAAATTTTTGACTCCCTTCACCCATTTTCTCACACTCCACCACTACCTCTGGCAACCAACAATGTATTCTCCATATCTATGAGCTAAGTTTTTCTCTTTTTGTTTTTGATTCTTTGTATTAGAGATGTCATATGATGTTTGTCTTTCTCTGTCTGACTTTTTTTACTTAGTATAGTCCCCTCAAGGTCCACGGATGTTGACACAAATGGCAAGATGTTATCCTTTTTTATGGCTGAAAAATACTCCATTGTATATGTACACCACAATTTCTCATCTGTTCATTAATCAGTGGACACTTAGAATGCTTCCATATCTTGTCTATTGTAAATAATGCTGTAATGAACATGGGGGTGCACATATGTGGGGTTTTTTTGAGGAAGATTAGCCCTTAGCTAACATCTGCTGCCAATCCTCCTCTCTTTTGCTGAGGAAGACTGGCCCTGAGCTAACATCTGTGCCCTTCTTCCTCTACTTTATATGTGGGATGTGTGAAACAGCATGGCTTGATGAGTGGTGCATAGATCTGCACCCGGGATCCAAACCGATGAACCCTGGGCCAATGAAGTGGAACATGCAAACTTAACCACTGTGCCACTGGGCCGGCCCTGCACATATGTTTTTGAGTTAGTGATTTTGTTTTCTTCAAATAAATCCAAGAAATGGAATTGCTGGATCATAGGGTAGTTTTATTTTTAATTTTTCAAGCAACTCCATACTGTTTTCCATAGTGGCTGAAACAATTTACATTCCCACCAACAGTGCAGGCTCCCTTTTCTCCACATCCTCACCAACACTTTTCATTTCTTGTCTTTTTGATAATAGCCATTTTAAGAGGTGTGAGGTGATATCTCATTGTGGTTTTGATTTAAATTTCCCTGATAATTAATAATGTTGAACATCTTTTCATGTACCCATTGACTATATGTGTAATTTTTTCAGAAAATTGTCTTTCAGATCTTCTGCCCATTTTTTAATCAGATTTTTTCCTTGCTATTGAGTTGTATGAGTTCTTTATATATTTTGGATATTAACCCCTTAATAGATATATGATTTAAAAATATTTTATTCCATTCATTAGGTTATCTTTTAATTTTGTTGATAATTTTCTTTGCTATGCAGAAGCTTTTTAGTTTGAGGTAGTCTCACTTGTTTATTATGCTTTTCTTGCTTTTGTTTTTGGTGCTGGATTTAAAAAGTCATCATCAGGACATATTAAGGAGCTTATTGCCCATGTTTTCTTCTAGGAATTTTATGATTTCAGATCTTATGTTGAAGTCTTTAATCAATTTTGGGTTATTTTTTGTGTACGGTGTAAAAGAGTGGTTCAGTGTCATTCTTTTGCATATCGTTGTCCATTTTTCCCAACACCATTTATTGAAGAGACTCTCTTTTCCCCGTTGTATAGTCTTGGCCCCTTTGTCATAAATGAATTGATTGTATACAGGTGGGTTTATTTCTGGGGTCTGTATTTTGTTTCAATGATCTATGTGTCTGTTTTTTTGATAATATCCTACTGTTTTAATGACTATAGCTTTGTAATATAGCTTGAAATCAGTAAGTGTGATGCCTCCAGCTTAGTTCTTCTTTCTCAATCTTGCTTTGACTATTCAGGGTCTTTGTGGTTTTGTACAAATTCTAGGATTGTATCTTCCATTTCTATGAAAAATGTCACTGGAATTTTTATACAGTGATTGAATGGACTCTACAGATTACTTTGGGTAGTATGGGTGTTTTAACAATATAAATTCTTCCAATCCATGGGCATGAAATGTCTTTCAATTTTTTTGTGTCTTCTTCAATTTCTTTCATCAATGTCTTGTAGTTTTCAGTCTCCAGGTCTTTCACCACTTTGGTTAAATGAATTCCTAGGTTTTCTATTCTTTTTGATGCAATTGTAAATAAGATTATTTTTAAATTTTTCTTTCTGATAGTTTGTTATCTCTGTATAGGAATTCATTGGATTTTTGTGTACTGATTTTGTATCCTGAAACTTTACTGAACTCGTTTATTAATTCTAACAATTTTTCATAGTATCTTTGGGGGTTTTCAAAGTATAATATTATATCATCTGCAAATAGTGACAGTTTTACTAGTTCCTTTCTGGTTTGGATGCCTTTTATTTCTTTTTCTTGCCTAATTGCTCTAGCAAGGACTTTCAGTACTGTATTGAATAGAAGTGGTGAGCATGGCATCCTTGTCTTGTTCCTGCTCTTAGAGAAAAAGCTCTCAGCTTTACTGTTAAGTATGATGTTAGCTGTGGGTTTGTCATATACGGCTTTTATTATATTGAGGTGCTTCCCATTATACTTGCTTTGTTGAGAGTTTTTATCATAAATGGATGTTGAAGTTTGTCAAATGCTTCTTCTGCATCTATTGAGATGAATCATATAATTTTTGTCCTTCATTTTGTTAGTGTGGTATACCACATTGACTGATTTGCAGATTTTGAACCATCCTTGCATCACAGTAAGAAATCTCATTTGGTCATGGTGTACGATCCTTTAAATGTGTTGCTGAATTTGATTTGCTAATATTTTGTTGAGAATTTTTGCATCTATGTTCATCATGCATATTGACTGTTTTGTGTATTTTTAAAAGTTACTTTGTTTTTATTGTAATTGTACCTTCTATCCTATTATTAAAATTTTTATATAATTATTCTTGCTGTAGATAAAATAATTGATTTTCATTTAAAATTGTGTTTTCATATTTGTATGTTGGTCTAGCATCAAAAGACATTACTTAAGATTCTAATTCATTCCATAGTTTGTCCCTTGATCCTATACATGCTTTTAATATTAATAGACTTTATTTTTTAGAGCACTTTCAGGTTGAGAAAAATTGATCAGAAAGTACAGAGTTCCCACATATCTCCTCATCTCTACATGCACAGACTCTTTCACCATCAATATCACACACTAGTGTGGGACGTTTATTAAAATAAATAAACTAATATTGACACATCATTATTACCAAACTGCATAGCTTCCATTATATTTCATTCTTTGTGTTGTGCATTCTATGGGTTTTGACAAATGTATAATGTCATGCATCCACCAATACAGTTTCATACACAGTAGTTTAACTGATCTAAAAATACTTTGGGCTCAACCTGTTTATCTCTCCCCAAAACCTGTGGCAACCACTGATAAATTTAGTGTCTTTAGTTTTGCCTTTTCTGGAATGTTGTATAGTTGGAATCATACAGTATGTAGCCTTTTCAGATTGGCTTCTTTTACTTAGTAATATGCCTTTAAGTTTTCTCCATGTCTTTTCATGACATGATCTCTTTTTAAATTGTTGAATGGTATTTCATTGTATGTATGTACCAGCTTATTCATCCATTCACTTATTGAAGAATAATGGTTGCTTCCAAGTTTTAGCAATTATAAATCATGCTACTAAAAACATTTGTGTGCTGGTTTTGTGCTGATTTCTGTAAACCTATAGGCTTTTAAAATGTCAATAAAGGTATTCTATGCATAAAATAATATTTTGTCTCTTCCTTTCCACGTATTTCCTTTTTATTTTTCTTGTTTAATTACATTAGCTGAGGCCTTCAATTACAGTAGCAGTGATGTGACAGTAGAAAACTTTTAGTTTTGTTCCTGATCTTAAAGGGATATTTCTAAAGTTCTTCATTGCATATGATGTTGTCTGTAGCTTTGGTAGACAAGGTTTCAGTAAGATTTACAGATATCATTTATTAAGTTTAGGTAGTGTCTTCATATTTCTAGTGCTCTGAGAGTTTTTGTCATAAATAAATATTGAAGTTTATCAAATCTTTTTCTATACATCTACTGATAAAATCATGTAGAGTTTCTGGTCTATTTGAACCTGTGGTAGAAAAAAGGAAAAAATAAAATATTGTTGGCAAGATATTTTGATAACTTGGACTACAACAGAATCCCAAAGAAATAAAAATGGAACACAGTAAATACTACAAAAATTGTCAGAAAATATGTATCATAAATGAATATTATGAGATAAAATAATAGCTAGATTAGCATCTTTAGTATTTTATGTAAAAAAGATTCGGAAATCAACTAAAAATCTTATAATTATTATAGAAATAAAGGGTGGAAAAGAAACCAAAAGAAAAACAAAGACATCATTTAAGAATAACAACAAGCAGTTTTGGAAAATAACTAGGAAAACCTTATATAAATAAAACATAGAGTTATTGAAATTAAAAACTTGATGAATACATTAAATTGTTGATTGAACAAATTTAAAAAGAAAAATGATAAGGAAGAATGGAGAACCGAGATAAAAATAAAAATCTGACAGACAATAAATAGATTAAGTATATGAAAAATAAAGAAATATGGAAAATAGTTTGAAAACTTCCCACCGTGTCTGGTAGAAAGGAAGTACAGAAGAAGATAAGGAGAATGGGTTATATTTGAAAAGATGACTGTTGAGAAAGCACAATATAATGTTTCAGAAAAAGACTGCAGCCGCACTGCCTGGATTTGTACTCCATCATTACCTACCACACTCTCAACACTTTAGGCAATTTACTTAACATATCTGTGCCTCTATTTCCTCATGTATGAAATAAATATATAGACTGTTATGAATAAATGAATTAATATGTGTAAAGTACTTAGACTAACATCTGACACCCAAAAGGTACCATATACATTTTTACTAGATAGAGAAAAAACCATAACTCTTCATATTGAAGTGTCGCAACGAGTCTCAAGTCAGTGTGGTAGCTATTCTCAAAACATAATTGTCCAGTGAACAATGCCCCCCAGTTTTGATGCCCTTTTGAGTTCTTTTTCATTGAATCCATGCTGGCACAGTGACTGACTTGACCAATGGAATGCAGCAGAAGTGATGTTCTGGGACTTCTGAGGGTAGGTCATAAAAAACTTTGCAACATCTTTGTGGATCTCTTGAAACATTCACACTTGAGATGCTCCTGAGAAACAAGAATGCATTTGCCAAATCAATGGATATATACTATCTACCTAAAATCCTGTTAATTTGTTCTGTCAATGATACCATGTCTGACATGAAGCTGTGGTCAAGACTACTACTTGGTTCAGCTTGGGATAGTCTGTAGTCATTATCCAGGAACCATCTGATCTCTGCAGTGATCTTACAGTCTTTCACTATTTAAGGGAGGTCACTAATCTTGGCTATCCTTCCCAAATATAGTACTGTTGGGGTTTAGTATCCTAGCCTGATGAGGCAGATTCAAAAGCTTCCACTATGCTTTCTGTATAGACCAAAGACCTGACTTAGGATTACTCTACTTTCCAATTATGTCAATCCCAATTATAAATCTAGTGGCTGGGGAATGTCTATTGAAGGTGTCTGCAGTAACAGGTGACTCAGTGTAGCCACACTAACAATTTCTCCATTTATTACCTGGCCTCTGTATGCTCACTTTAACAGAAAGGCCATGATGGTGCTTTGGTTTGGGGAGTATTAATGTCAAGTCAGACTGTGTGTCCAATGGTCCTTTTTTTTCCAATGGTCCCCCTTTCCCAGTATACAGTAATCTGCATAAAAGGAGGTAGTTCCTTTTATGGAATAACCAGGGATATCTTTTCAGTAAATGCTTGGCATAGTGTTGCATGCCAATTATTCCTTGGGGACATGACTACATTTTCAGGGTGATGTGATTTTAATCTTAAAATTAGCTTAGGTCAATGAACTGAGCAGAGAATTGTGACATTTTATTGGAGGAGACCACTCAGTCTCCTGCCCCTCCACTCTTGCCCACTTCTGACTGTAGATGTCAAGCAACATGCTCATTGACTCCTCCTTGATTTTGCCCCTAGGGACACTGTATCGTATTAACAATTTCCACAACTCCCAGTGGATCAAGACGCCTTGGCCACTCGTCTGACTTCACTGTTTGTTATGTCAGTAAATTGCTGAATTCTGGCGGTACAGTCCTACTATCTGTCTTCTATTGCTTTAGAGCCCCTTATTCTGCATTACCTTGACATCCGGCTCTGTTATCACCTCTCCAATCATCAGCTCTGGTCTTCGGAGGAGAGTCACCACTTAGTAATTTTGCTGTTCTTCCATGAAAGGACTCTTAATGGACTTGGTCGCTTGTGTATCTCCTCTAGGCTCTCTCATGCAATATAATATTATGGTGGATTATTTGGCCTCACGTGATATGTCCGTCCGAGTATCCCCACCTTCCTTGAGTTTCTTTATTCCTTTCTCTATGAAATACCAGAGCAAATCAGGCATTTCATCATTGATTAGCATGTGCCATTGACTTTTCTAGGCTCCTGAGAGTCAGACTAGCAGCAAGTTTGCCACATCCTCTGTCGTCCATGCCTAAGAATTCAACATGCTCAAGTTAATGCATTTTCGTTTATTGAGTTTTATCTTCCAGTCTCTTGACTAAGCGCTTTCAAAATCCAATCTCATGATTATTCCTACTTGCATATGTTGGCTAATATTTGTGACTCCTTTGGGCTCAGTCTCTTTTCTCCCTAAAGAGCCCCATGACATCTTCAGTTCATTCACACATAAATTTAACTCTAATTATTGCCTTGGAAGCAAGGAAAGATATACAGTATTGTCTACCAGTAATGAAAGGTAGAAAGGGTACCTGTTGAACCCATGGATTTTGCTAATGAGATTACCAGAAAGAATGGTGAAAGTTTCAGTGGACTTCTTTTAGCTGACTATTATAAAATAGGGAAGAATGAGATGAGCTGAAAAAACAAACCATTCAATTTTCAAGCAAAATAAAAAAAAATAAAGAAACAAGGACCTACTAGACTTGAACAATTAAACTGTATTGCAGTCCTGGTTACTCCAGGAGGCAGAAGGTTCTTGAAGTAAGAAATGGCTTCTTGGCAAAAATTAAAATCCAGGGTGCTGTAAGTAAATTATGAGTTTAGGTAAAGATTTCAAAGATGTGGGTTTATGATCCTTTGTTAAAACCTCAGAGAGATAAAGAGTAAACCTAGTGTAGCTTCTAAAAATCATAAGTTCAGGTCTCCTAGATTCCTATGTCAGACCAGAAGGCCCCTAATAATCTTAAGGACATGCCTTATAGGCACTTTCAATCAGGTGAAAATGTTTCTAGGAATTTTAAGGATGTCTTCCTGCAATAACCTGACTGTCAGCCCTAGCCATAGAGAGGCCACATCATAGAGATTTGTGAGTATGGCATTTGTCTACTGAGTAAACCATGATAAGAATCATAAGACTCTAAAATATTTTAAGGAGAATTTTATTGGCATCATCATTTCAATTTCATTATCTTTGGCTGTAGGGGACAGAGTTAGAAAAATTTCCCCAGGTGGATTTCATAACTGCTATATTCTGTTATGTGCCTCACATTTTCCCTTTTGGAAGGAAATTTTCCACAGTGGTCATTCACTGCCATGTTACCAATATGTATTGAATGTGTGTTGGGAGATAATTTGACTCTTTAGTTCAAAGCTCTTCAGAACAAAAAATCAGACTTAAGGAACCATACCAAACCATACCCATCTGTAATTTGACATGATTTAGATGAAAAGACCTAGACTTTGAACTGATGCTATTATGTGATGAGATTTTAGGATTATTTGGAGGTAGAGTAGGTGTACTTTGTATGTGGGGACAATGAAAATTATTAGTAGTCAGAGTTAGGACTGTGGTGGGTTAAGGAGGTTTGCAAAACCTTTGAAGCTCTTTCCAGTGAGATGTAGGGATTCTTTCCTTTATTTATGAAGCTTAGTTGTCCTGTGACTAGTTTGATCAATAAAATATGGTAAAGTGATGTTAATACTGGTCTTTGAGTTAGTCTTTGAGAAGACTGGTAGCTTTTGCCTTGGTCTGTTGGACCCTATGTACCTGAGGCATCCCTACTGAAGAAACATGTGATAGCTGCATGGAGAAACTGAAGAAAGAGAGAAATAGAGAGAGACTTTATCATCTCCCAGCTATCGCATGCCCAGCTGCTCAAGTCATTCCAGCTGAAGCCTGATACATTATCGAGGAGAATCAATCCTTCTGTGCTGTGTTCTTCCCTACTTCTGACCCACAGAATAATGCAATTTAATTAAATAAGTGTTTTATGCTTCTATGCTTTGGGATGTTAGTGTTTTATGCAGCAATAGCTAACCAGAACACATGTGATCCTCTATAATTCATAGCCTCCATGAATCTTGGATTACACAAAAAAATTATAATGAACAAAAGTGCTGGTCTGAGACAGTTTTGGGTAGAAGATGAATTCTCTACACACATATTCTTTATAAACAGAACTGGATTGATGGACCAAAGAAGGTAGAGTTGGAAGAGAGAAGAAGCATGGTAGTGTATTGAGAACCAAATTGTTTGGCTTTGCAAGAGAGAATGCAGAGACTTTGAACAGTCAATCTTCAAGCTCAAAATATCTTTTCATATTCCTGTCTGTGTCTCTAAAAAGCTATAAATGCTGGCACCAGCCATCCTTCTAGGTCCAGAAGCCACTTCTAGGAACTTGGAAAATAAGGAACATAGTACTTTCTGTGTACTAGCTCCAAAAATACCTCAACAATTATGACTTAATAGCTTTTACTTAGTATGAGTTTGGTGACACGTAAGAAAAACAAGGAAAAATTTTGGTGAATTCCTCACATTTCACTAGTATTACATCGTATTACACCACATTACACTCTGTGAAAATAAGTATAGAAACAGGAAACAAAACAAAAAAAATAAGAAGAGTTTTGAAACTCATCATTTTCCATGACCAAGGATTGAGGGGAAAATAACATACTGATGAGCTAGAAAGGGACTGGAATCCTGAGATTTTCTTTTCAATCTGTCTCCTCTTTTTTTCTTTTTACAGATTGGCACCCGAGCTAACAACTGTTGCCAATCTTCTTTTTTTGTTTTTTTCCTTTTTCTCCCCAAATCCCCCCAGTACATAGTTGTATATACATATTTTTTAGTTATGGGTCCTTCTAGTTGTGGCATGTGGGATGCCACTTCAACATGGCCTGATGAGCAGTGTCATGTGTGTGCCCAGGATCTGAACTGGTGAAACACTGGGCCACTGAAGCAGGGTGCGCGAACTTAATCACTTGGCCACAGCGCTGGCCCATCTCCTCTTTTAATAGTATTTTACAGTAATCTTTGACAGTTTATCCAGTTGACTTATAAAACATCTATAGTGATAGAGATTCCAAAATTCTATAGGTAAACACTGGTTATCGTATCTCTGCTAATTAGTGATTACAATATTATTTGTTTTTATTATTTACTTGTCTCTCTGCTTGAAGAAAAAGAAATCATGACGTATTGCCTAAAAATTTCCTTTGCTCATATGTGTTAGCATTTATTTTCTCAATTGAAAAACCATGTCCTTATATTCAAATCTTTAATATGTATTAGTGTAATAATTTTATTACTAGCATTAAAATATTTTAACTTAGAGTGACCACACAGATTAACAGGTCTAAGTACTATACAACTACCCAGTAAGTGGATAATATGGGCATATTTTGATACCTGATTTCATTCAAGAACACAAAAATACATAACAAATCAGTTGTATCACTGATATTTCAAACCAAATTTAGTATTAGGATTCCATGGATGGTGTCCCATTTCTTCAAGTTTCTCATATATTACCCAGGAATGTGTTGCTTAACACAACTGGTCTGGACTTTCTCATTATTTTTCCTTTATTCAGTTCCCTCTGTTATTCATGTTGGAAATAACTTGAGGAGCAGCACAATTTGACATCTCAAGTTTCTCATTGCCAGTTTATTTATGCCTCAGAAAAATGCTCTAGATTTCTTTAAGTTAGAGCCTCCTTCTAATCACTCTACTCAATGCCCCCTTCACATCCTTGTTCCTCAAAGTATAGATCAGTGGATTTAGTACAGGAGTGACCACACTGTACATAATGGCCATGATCCAGTCCTGGTCCATGGAGCTACCTGAGGCAGGACGAATATAAGTGAAGACTACAGGAGCATATAAGAGAATAACTACCATGAAGTGGGAGGCACAAGTGGACAGTGCTTTGTGAAGCATGCTGCAACAACGGGTCTTGACGAAAAGATAGATGATAATGTAGAAATAAGAGATAAGTGTTAAAAAGAATGGGCCCATGGCAATGGTCCCTGTGACAGTATTGAGCAGCCACTGGTTGAGCTCAGTGTTCCCACAGGCCAACTCCAACAATGGCTTAACATCACAGAAGAAGTGATGGATATGGTTGGAACCACAGAAGTTCAAGCGAGAGGTCATTATGGAGTGCAACAGGGCATGGGAAAAACCAGTGGTCCAGATAGTGATAGCCATCTGGGTACAGAGCTGATGATTCATGATTAGAGGGTAATGAAGTGGTTTACAGATAGCCACAAAGCGGTCAAAGGCCATTACAGCCAACAACATGGCCTCAGTGCTACCCAGAAAGTGGAAGAAGTGAAGCTGGCTGATGCACCCCAAGAAAGAAATTGCTTTGTGTGTAGAGAGGAAGTTCTCCAGCATCTTTGGCAGTGTCACTGTGGAGTAGCAGATATCTAGACATGACAGATTTCCCAGGAAGAAATACATAGGTGAATGGAGTTTTGGATCAGAGATGACAATCATCAAGATAGCTCCATTCCCAGCCACAATAAGAAAGTAAATTGCCAGGAAAATCACGAAGAGAAAAGGCTGCAGTATCTGGATGTCTGTTAATCCCAGGAGGAGAAATTCAGCGACTGAGGTTTGATTCAGCATCACTTAAAAGAAAAGACAAAATAATGTATGGAATGGTGTCTCTGATGGGAATCAGAGTCCTTTCAGTCTAGCAGTTTTCCTCCTAGACAACAATATTGTGAGAGAAAGCATTATTGTTTCACATAGCACAAACCTCAGAGGTTTTAGGTTATTTGGACCATTAGACTATTAAAAATTAAAGTTACCTGTTGGTTAAAGACTGTGACCCAACCATGTTTTTCGTTATTAAGTTTATCATTGGTATTTTTTACTTCCAGGGATTCAAAGCATGTTGCCAGCCTACGATGTTCTCTGACTATGAACCTCTACCTTCTGGTACAGCTTCCCTTTCATCTTCCAAAGTCAGCTCCAACAGGGGGAAATTTTTAAATACTCTCCCACATTGTTATCTCTTGACCTAGTAAGAAATCACCTAAATGGTTTTTAGTTAAGATAAATAGACAAAGAGAGAATAATAGGAACTGTAAGGAAATCTGTTAGAGATATAGGCATGGAGTGCTTTCTATAGAAGGGGAATCATTCAAAGTTTGGATAATCCCTAAGAGGAGAAGAAAAAGATTTGAGATGACCAGCATAAAAAAGTGGTTTAATTAGGAAACACTGCTAGGGAGCCTATGGGATTCTAGTCTTCATAGCTGGAGGAAATTTTGAGAAATTATCTAATGTCTACTATGTCTCCATGCAGGCTGGCTTCAAGCAGTTCAGAGCTTTCTTTGATAGCCATGTATATTTTGTATATTGTTAAAAATTTTCCTCTCCTGTTTAAGGTACAAATAATATAGAAAATATCATTTTTGGTTCTGTGACCCACAAAACAATATTATATCAAAAATTAATTTTGGGGGGAAACTTTTACTAACATTGAAAGAAACTTAATCAGATTTGTCTGTGCTAAGTGATTTATTTCACTGCGATTTCAATATTTAGAGATTACATGTTTACTTTGAAGAATATCGAGAGAACCAGGCTTGTTGAATTGAGAATGAGATAAGGCAATAAAAATGTAGAATGTAAAGAGCCTTCAGAATTTACAAATACAATGAAGAGTCCATCATAAGTCAGGAAAGCCAGCTTGCAATCCTGTGTATTAATCTGTAAAACTAGCAAGCAGACAAAAAATGTGGGCAGCTGCTCAGCGTGTCTCCTAATTCATTCTCTTACCTGATTGATTGTTCAAAATCACAACTAAGAAAGCTTTTCAGGTTTATGTTCCCCTTGATTATAAATAGTAGAAAAATATTTGAAGTGATAGTTCCTATTGGGATTGCAGCATAAGCTCTTCGTCTTCAAAAACCTCTTCCTCTCTTTCTGAAATTCTGCCTGCTTTTTTATCATCCACAGATCTCTAGACATACAAATCCTGAGAGAGCATGTCTCCTGGGTCTGAGAAGGATTGTTATAAGAATAAATAGGATACATTTCCATACTTGTACTATGAGGAAATTCCCTTTGGGAATTCTTATCTTTAGTTGCATTTTTGTTTCATTGTTCCTATTTTCTTTCCTTACTATGTTTCTGCCTTAGTTTCAAAACCATGGACAGCAAATCTCAATCCTTCATATGTTTTCTTCACTAAATTATCTTTTATTTCCTGAGACAGAGGTATGGATATACATTCTTATTTGGGGACTTCCCTGGAAAAACTCTTGTGTAGAGAAGGGGAAGAAATTTGGCAATGACAGTTAAAGAATGGGGGCCAGTCACAATCCCATTGATCTATCCAGAAAGATGATTATCTTTAACATTCTACTCATTCATTACTATAGTTCTATGGAAAACAAAGAAAGGAGAATAGAGAGAAGTTGTACTTTTTAAAATTCTTTCTAAATCTACTCTTCAATGTTGGAAATAATACTACTCTATTTTCTTTAATTTTCTGATCCCAAAGCTCACATCTCTTTCTGGGAGAATGAGGCTGATCTCTTCAATGTGTATCCTTGCTTCTTGCTATACCCTTTACGAAAAATACTTTGTCTGCTTCATGCAAGGAATATCAATATGTGATCTGACATCCATCTAGAATTTCTCGTAACATGTATAAATGCCATGTAATTTGTTCATCTTTCTATTGAGGTCCATTCTTGCTGTTTTGAATGATTATATATTCATCACATTAATGATTCCTTGTTATATAATATGTTATGAACATAATAGAAATAAATAACACGTGTTCTTATTCTATAAAGTATTTTTCTGAGGTTTTTAAAATCATGTATTAGCTTATTTATTTCTTTTTAACATCCAGTGAAGGAAGTACTAAAATCATTCCTACTTTACCACAAGAAAACTGAGGCTCAAAGGATATAAGTAAATTTTGCTGTTTTTTTCCACAAACTTTATTGAGGAATAATTGACAAGTGTAGTTATATATATTTAAAGTGTATGATGTGATATTTTGATTTACATATGCATTGTGGAATGATTAACACCATCTGTATAATTAACACATCTATCACCTGACATCATTGACTCTTTCTTTGTGTGTGCATTGAGAATGCTTAAGATCTACTCTCAGCAGCTTTCAAGAATGCAATATCATCTTATTAATTATAGCCAACATTAAATTACCTTGTTTTACAATAAACTGTGGAACTAGAATTCAAACTGTGGCTCTCTGTTTCTATAGATGACTGCAATATGGTCTTCATTCTTTCAAAATATCACCCATCTGAATTGTATCTACAGTTTCTCAGTTGTCTAGCAATCCATCATTTTGACAAAGTCATGACCAGCAAATTTCCTCTCTATGTTTTGTCTCTCTGAGGTCTTGTTTATAAATTATTTTTCTCCTCAAGTCAAAAATAAACTGTTTTACATATTCTTTTATTACAAGGGCATTCTTTTATTTCGTGGGTGTGTGACCTATGCAGTCCCACAGGGCTGTGTGCTCAGTATACCCACATTTGATATAATGCTGTGCTTTCACTGTCCTGAAATTCTTAATAATTTTTGAACAAGAGACCCTGATTTTTTTATTTTTCCCTGAGCCACACCAATTATGTAACTGGTCCTGTTTATTAGAGTTACAGTTTTATATTTATTGTTTAGAACTATGTGTTATAGAGTTCATGTTTACATGCTGTAAGATGATCAGCCAGAATTGACTCTACTTGGTCTCTGTGTAGTCTATTCCTCCTTTACAGATGTATGATGCCAGCTCTGTATAATTGCAAGTTCCACCCAATACATGGTCTATTCCTCCATTTTTTTTTTTCATTTGAGAAAACTGCATTTTAAGTAGCATTGTTTTATTTTAGGTCTTAATAACTTGTATAATGGATCCAATCTTTACTCTTCTTTTGTAAAAATGCCTTGAGTTTTGACAGCTCATTTCCCAAGCAATTTCAATGTTATAGGCAACTTTGTTCATAGAAGAGAGACCTAAGGCCAGCACATGGTAGTGCGTTAAAATTGAGATCTTTGAGTAAAGCCAGGATTCTTGAAAGATGATATTGTAGTGAAAGGAGTGTGAGATGGACAAAAGTCTAAGGAGTGTGAGATGGACAAAAGTCTACGCACATACAAATTAAGATTACAAAGGGTTCCTCTGTTGTAGCTTAGGTTCTAAAATTTAGAAATATAACTGAACACCATAGGATATCAGAAAGTGAGGATAGAGTGACTGTGTCTTCTTTTGTTATTTATTTATTTATATTATTTATTTTTAATTACGGTGGCATTGGTTTATAGCATTATATACATTTCAGGTGTACAGCATTACATTTTGATTCCTGGGTAGATTACATCATGTTCACCACCCAAAGACTAATTACAATCCATCACCACGCACAGGTGCCCAATAACCCTTTTTACCCTCCTCCCTCCCCACTTCCCCTCTGGTAACCACCAATTTAATCTCTGTCTCTATATGACTGTTTGTTGTTTTTATCTTCTACTTATGAGTGAGATCATATGGTATTTGACTTTTCCTTCTGACTTATTTTGCTTACTGTAACTCCCTCAAGGTCCCCCCTTGTTGTCACAAATGGCTGGATTTCATCATTTCCTATGGCTGAGTAGTACACCATTGTGTATATATATCACATCTTCTTTATCCTTTTGTCCCTTCATGGGCACCTAGATTGCTTCCAAGTCTTGGCTATTGTCAATAATGCTGCAATTAACACAGAGGTGCATGTATCTTTATGCATTCATGTTTCCTTCTTCTTTAGATAAATATCCAGCAGTAGAATAGATGGATCATATGGTAGTTCTATTCTAAATTTTTTGAGGAATCTCCATACTGTTTTACGTGGTGGCTACACCAGTTTGCACTCCCACCAACAGTGTTGGAGAATTCCCTTCTCTCCACATCCTCTCCAATTATAGCCGTTATGGCGGAAATGAGGTGATGTCTCACTGTAGTTTTGATTTGCATTTCTCTGATAGTTAAGCATGGTGAACATCTTTTCATGTGCCTGTTGGCCATCTGTATATCTGTTCAGATCTTTTGCCCATTTTTTAATTGGGTTGTTATTTTTTTTATTCTCTAGATGTATAAGTTCTTTATATATTTTGGATATTAACCCCTTATCAGAAATACAGTTCGCAAATATCTTCTCCCAATTGTTAGATTGTCTTTGCATTTTGTTGATGGTTTCCTTTGCTGTGCAGAAGGTTTTTAGTTTGAGGTAATCTCATTTCTTTATTTTTCCTATTGTTTTCCTTGCCCGGTCAGACACAGTACTTGAAAATATGCTGCTAAGACCAATGTCTCAGAGCGTACTGCCTATGTTTTCTTCTGGAATTTTCATGGCTTCAGGTCTTAAATTCAAGTCTTTAATCCATTTTGAGTTAATTTTTGTGTATGGTGTGAGATAATGGTCTACTTGTATGATCCTAAGAATTTATCAATTTCTTCTAGATTATCCAATTTGTTGGTGTATAGCTTTTCATAGTATTCTCATAATCTTTTTTATTTCTGAGATGTCTGCTGTAATTTTTCTTCTTTCACTTCTGGTTTTATTTATTTGAGCCTTGTCTCTTTTTACTTGGAAGGTCTAGCTAAAGGTTTGTCAATTTTGTTTATCTTTTCAAAGAACCAGCTCCTGGTTTCATTGATTTTTTCTATTGTTTTCTCAGTCGTCTGTATTTCATTTATTTCTGCTCTGATTTTTATTATTTACTTCCTTCTACTGATTTGGGGCTTTGTTTGTTCTTCTTTTTCCAATTCCATTAGGTGCACTGCTAGATTGTTTATTTGAGATTCTTTTTGTTTATTGACATAAGCCTGTATTGCTTACAGGCCTGTATTGTATAAACTTCCGCCTTAGAACTGCTTTTGCTGTATCCCATAGATTTTGGCAAGCCATATTTTCATTTTCATTTATCTCCAGGTACTTTTTTTATTTCTCCTTTGATTTCTTGATTTACTAAATCATTGTTCAGGAGCAATTTGTTTATCTCCACGTTTCTGTGCCTTTTCTGATTTTATTCCTGGTTGATTTCTAGTTTCATACTTTTGTGGTCAGTAAAGCTGCTTGGTATTATTTCAATCTTCTTAAATTTAGACTCGTTTTATGGACTAACATATGATCAGTCCTGAAGAATATTCCATGTGCATTTGAAAAGAGTGTGTATTTTGTGGTTTATGAACAGATTGTTCTATATATATCTATTAAGTCCATCTGGTCTATGTCTCATTTAAAGGCCAATGTTTCCTTATTGATCTTCTGTTTGACTGATCTATCCATTGGTATAAGAGGAGTGTTAATGTCCCCTACTATTATTGTGTTACTATCTATTTCTCCTGTTAATACCTGCTTTATATATTTAAGTGCCCCTATGTTGGGTGCATAGATATTTATAAATGTTACATCCTCTTGTTGGATTGTTCCCTTTATCATGTTGTAGTACCCTTCTTTGTCTCTTGTTACAGTTTTTGTTTTGAAGCCTATTTTGTCTAAGTCTTGCTACTCCAGCTTTCTTTTCAGTGCCATTTGCATGGAGTATCTTTTTTCATCCCTTTACTTTCAGTTTGTGAATGTTTTTAGGTATGAAGTGTATTTCTTGTATGCAGCATGTATACATGAGTCTTTTTTTAAATCCAATCGGCCACCCTATGCCTTTGGATTGGAACATTTAATCCGTTGACATTTAAAGTAGCTGTTGATAAGTAAGTACTTATTGCCATTTTGCGACTCTTTTTCTAGTGTTTTAGTACTTCTTCTGTTTAGTAGCTCCTTTCTTCTTCTCTTGCTCTCTTCTCTTGTGATTTGATGGCTTTCTTTAGTATTATTTGGGTTCTTTTCCTTTAATTGCTTTTGTTTTTATTATAGGTTTCTGGTTTGTAATTACCATGAGGTTCATATGTAATAACCTACATATATAGCAATCGATATTAAGTTGATGGTTTCTTTAGTTTGACCTCTTTCTGAAAGCTCTGCTCTTGTACTCCTCTCATCCTACATTTTATGTTTTTGATATCATGTCTGAGTTCTTTTTTGTGAGTGTATCCATTACCCTGTCATTGAAATAGGTAATTTTAGTGCTTTTGCCATTTGACCTTCATATTATCTTCACAGGTGGTTGCTCTGCTACTTTTACAGTATCTTAACCTTTAAGAGTAATTTTATTGCCTCTTTTTTTGGGGATAATTTTTGTATTCCTATTTGTGGTCTTCTTTTTCCCACTTAAATAAGTCTTTAACATTTCTTGTAAAACTGGTTTCTTGTTGATAAACTTTAATTTTTGCTTGTCTTGGAAACTTTTTATCTCTCCTTCCATTCGGAATCATCTTGTGAGGTAAAGCATTCTTGGCTGTAGGTTTTTTCCTTTCAGCACTAAATATATTGTGCCATTCCTTCTAGCCTGTAAGGTTTCTGCTGAGAAGTCTGCCTATAGCCTTATGGACTTTCCTTTGTATGTCACTTGTTGCCTTTCTCTTGCCACTTTTAGGATTCTCTCTTTATCTTTAATTTTGGACATTTTAATTATAATGTGTCTTGATGTGGGCCTCTTTGGGTTTATCTTGTTTGGTATTCTCTGTGCTTCCTCTACCTGGACGTCTATTGTATTCCTTGGGTTAAGAAACTATTCAGCTATTATTTATTCAAATTGATTCTCTGCCCCTTTGTCTTTCTCTTCTCCTTCTGGGACACCTATAATACAAATGTTAGTGTGCTTGATGTTGTGTCAGAGTTCCCTTACACTATTCTTGTTCTTTTTCACTCTTTGTTCTTTTATCTGTTTAGTTTGGGTGATGTCCTCTAGACTTTCGTCCAGCTCACTGATCTGTTCTTCTGTATCATCTACTCTGCTATTGAGTCCCTATAGTGAATTTTTCATTTCCAGTATTGTTGTCGTCATTTCTGATTGATTCTTTTTTATATTTTCCAATTCTATCTACATTCTCACTGAGTTCATCCATTCTTCTCCCAAGATCAGTGAGCATCCTTTACTTTTTGTTTGAACTCTTCATCAGGTAGATTGTTTATTTCTGTTTCATTTAGTTCTTTTTCTTGGCTTTTGTCATGTTCCCTTACTTGGAACATATTCCTTTGCCTCCTCATTTTGATTCTTTCTCTGTACTTATATCTATGTATTAGGTGGGTCAGCTACATCTTCATCATCTACATCACCTACATCAGGTCCCCCACTCCTCCAGGGAAGTGTTTGTACCTTAGGATTGTTCCTGGCCAGCCGTGAAGTGCTGTAGCTTGCAAAGGTGGCTTTTTTTTTTCTCTCCAGAAAGGAATTTCTGCCTTTTCCATCTCAGCTAGGACTGCCGCTTCTTGCAGGGGATCTTTTTGTCCATTTTTCAGTTCTCTCTCAGAGGTAATTGTTCCCAGAGTAGTTGTAAATTGATTGTGTCTGTGGGAGGATGTGAGTTCAGAGTCCACCTACACCTCCATCTTGACTCCTCTCTCCAATTGTATTTCCTTTTGTACAGGTTCTAACATAGGACTGATTAGAGGCACTACATGGAGACTTCTTGATTCTGAGTATTGTCAGCAGAATAGGGCAAATCTTGCTCAGTGTAGGGTAAGAAGAGGAATACAATTTATAGTGAAAAGTGAATTCATGCTTGGATGTTGAGGAGGGAATTTTGGTATGGATTGGATCTTTGAAAGGAAATCAACTGTTATTGATATGTGCTTAAACACAAACTGATCAGAAAAGTAAGCCTCAGAGGGTAGTCAGGTTTACACATTAAAGTTAATGTTGGGATGGATGAAGATGATCATCAAGACTTGAGTTGTACATAAACTTCCAATTCTTGCAGATTTCTTTCTTTGAAGTGTCTCTAGTAGTGGAAACATTAAATATGTTCATCATTAAGAGTAAGGTTAATATGCTATACATTAAATACATGAGATATTGTTTTGACACTACTAAAAAAAGTGTGTGATGCAAAATCGAATATTCAGTATTATCTGATAACTATTCCTAAGATGTCTGATTACCAGTGACTTTTTAAACATAAATTTTTGTATTTCCAAGTACTTTTTAATAAATACACTTTTAGTATCACAAGAGATTGTTTTATTTTGCTATTAAAATATTTATTTTATTTTTCTGTCAGAAATATATTGTTAGTTGAGAAAAACTAGAAAAATTGACAATATTAAGAAGAAGATAAGAATCACCTGATTTTTTTTCCATTCAGTGATAAACATTATTTGTATTGGAGTGTTTATTTACAGGCAATTTTATTTCATGCATGTATTTACATACACATATACACAGAGAAATGCACATTTGAAACCATAAATAGCAGCATCTTAGTTGGCCTTCCGTTACTTTCCATTCTCCTATAGCCCTCATAGTCCAGGTCCTCAGTACCATCTCCTTTGTTCATGATGCCACCACCCATCAAGTTCTCCATGCTAAAAACATGAACTCATCTTCCTCTTTCTCCTTCCTTGGCCTACATCAATCTTTGGAAAAAGTCTGCTGATTTTATGCTAGAAAATTTCCTCAATTAGACCCCTCTTTTCTGCTCCTATTGCCACAATTTAAGGTAAATCCTGATCACCATTCACGTTGATTAGTGCAATAGCTCCCTGAAAGTAATCCATCACATTTCAGTCACACTCAGTTATCAGTCTCTCTGTTTTTCATGAAATTCTTATGATTGAAATTCTTTATTGATTTCACAGTACTAAAAAATGATAGTTATAATTTATTAAGATTTCTGGAATTTCACATTAAATGTATTTAATATGCATTCCCCATGTATTATCTACTCCACAAAAACCTGCGAAGTAGATATTAGTATCTTAAAGACAGCAATGAAGAATTGAGACTTAGAGTATTTAGTAAGAGATGGAAGCATGATTCAAACCCAGGTCTTTGTGATTTGGAGATCTCTCTCTCTCTTTTTTTTTTTTTTTAATAAACCAAGCTGTCTAGATGACCATGTCCAAACTCCAAGTAGAATATGTAAGATCCTTCATAATATGGACCCATTTACCTTTTCAGTCTCATGTATCACCCCCACATCAAGCTCTGGTATCATGGCCATTCAGAATTCCTAACAGTTTTCATTTCATGCCTCCATTTTGTTGAAAACACTATTCATTACTACCTAAAATCTCTATTTTATCCATCAGTTCTCATGTGGAATTTGACTTCTTCTGGGAAACATTTCTCTGCTTCTCAACATTCAAATCTTTCATCCTTGGTGCTTCCTTAGAGCTCTTTGAGTAGTCCATGCTAATAATACATCAAAATGCTTCATGATATATTTGTTTATGTCTATTTTTCTATTATTATACTTGAAGGAAGAAGCTTTGTGTTATTCGTGGTTATATTCTCAAAGCTTAAGATACTGCCTGGAACACAGAGAAGTAAAAACTGAATATCAAGTGGAATAATTAATAGATACACCACTGAAGCTGCTTCCTAATTGTTATCCAGTTTCTACATGCACCAAAGGTCCTGAATTACCTATCAGATGGATTTTCCAGAAGACAACTTTCATTCCATCATTCTCCCGCTTAAGGCACAACAACTCCCCAGAACATATTATATCAGGTTTAAATTCCTATGCTTAGCATTCCTTTGCAGATCCTGTGAAATATGTTTGACACCATCAGTCTACAAAAGTATAATTTTAAGTTTACTGCTGGGATTTTTCCTATTTCCCCAGAGTTCATTCTAAATTCAAACTTTCTGAGAAAGCTTGTTCTCCCTCAATAAGTGTCACTGAGATGTGTTAGGTTAGAAGAAATAGGACAATCTCTTCACTCTCTCCAGTCCCCAGTTTTTACTGCTCTTCTATCCAGAAAGTATCCTGGGCTTTGAGAATAAAACCATGAATAACATTCATCTCCTGATCTCAAGGAGCTAAAGTCTACTAGTAGAAAGGTGGACTAGACTGCTGGTTTCCCAGCTGAATGCTCACTCAGCCACCAGGCTTGCTCACCGGCAGCATGCTAACAGACTTAGGGAAGGAGACTTGGGAAAGAAGATGTGGTGTGGCCTCCAGGTGGAGAAGAGACAGACACTGCTTCCTTGAATTACTGTGTTCCCAGGGGTACAGAGGTGGGTCACCTGTTGATACAGGCCCCAGAGTTAGGGTGATGGTGGGAAGATGAATTAGGGACCATCATGCATCAGTGGGTCAAAAGTTTCAGGCACCAGGAATTTAGTATGAGGCCACCAGCTGGGACTGAACTCTTGATGAAGCTGAGTGAGGGGCCTAGGCTTAGAGAAGCTTGTCACCCTGTCTAAATTAATCACAAAAAGAGCTAAAGCAGAAGTTATCGCCAAACAAGAGGAGAATGTACACTTACCAGCACGTTTTTCCTTTCCTTCCTGACCACCCCAGTACAGAAGTAGAGGCAGGGAAGAGGAGCTCATGTGAGGGGCTGACCTGGCTCTCTTTCTTCTACTCCAAGCTACTAGTGCTTCTGTTGTCTGGTGTTATTAAAAGAAAAAAAGAGCGTTGACGTGAAAATGTGATTGAAACAAAAATGAACCGGTGTTAGTCTGAAAAATTGTATCTTCATAGAAGCAAATGAAAAGTAAATAGTCTTAATAACCAGAGAACAGTTTTAGAAGCTAAATGTGATTGACAAATTTGGGACTCTGACTGAGGTCTGACTGAGGTTCATGAGGGAAGTGGGTTATCAGTGAAAAGGAAAGGAATAAACAGAGCACAGTTTATGGCAGTAACCATAAAAATAAAATCATTCCAATTTACATCCCACACATTGAGACTTCTTAGTAAACTATAATTATTATTATCCCTGATGCACATTTAACATTTCGAGAATCTAATGACTGGGGGCCAGTTTAGACAGCATTCCTTCTTTTGCATTGAATCCAGGATCCTTCCTGACTTGGCGCCTTTGCTCATACTTGGCATCTCCTCTCTGTTTTGTAAAATAGCAACCTTCTTTCTTTATTCATTTATGAAGGCTCGGCCAAATGTTCCAGTCCACTGGCTAGTGAACTAGCTCTGAATTCTTATTTTTCAGAGAGGGCCACAGAGTTCTTCAGAGCAGCAATTAGGCCCAGGAATTCTAGTCCAATAACTTCATCTACAATGAGTGGACTGCATCCCTGAAAGGAGGCTTGTGGAAGGTCACCCTGGTGTTTGTGGTAATGTGGGAGCTGAAGCTTCTGGTTTACAGGTCCATCTGCTGGCTTGCAGCCTTGTCTTTAATTCTGTTGTGAATGACTTTATCTTTCCAGTAGGACTCTAGATTCAGCATCCATGTATCACAAGGTGCTATATCGTTTTCTACATCTATGTTATCAGCATGCTGCCAGACTCATGATGGCAGAGATGAATTTGCACTTGAAAATTTCTACTTTCCCTCAATTAATACTTTCCCACCTTGTGTCTAACCACAAACTTTTATGACACTGTTGGTCAGTGAGTGGTGTAGCCATGAAAATGGTGAGGCCAGTTGGTTTTATGGTGAAGAAACCAAAATTCAGCTCTATCCACTGAGCAAACTCACTTAGAGAACTCTATGGATGGAGAGGAAATGTGAGAATTTATATTGTCCATTATTCTCCACCTTGACTGAATAAACGAGAAAGTATAGGTCACTGGTATCATAAACATGAAAATCTGCACTGAGACTTATTCTCACTTGTTTCCTGATCATCAGATCTTGTTCCATCAGCTTCATCTGTATTTAATATCATTCCTTCCAGTTTTTATTTCAGGGCATTTATACAGTAGCCTGGATGAGCTCAGGTTAGCAGCCCCTTGGCATTCTCTTCTCTACAAGGAAAAGTTACAACTCCTCTTAGCTGTGTTGGAATCTGAAGAACACAGCTGATGGAAGTCGATTTATATTTCCTCTCTTAACTCTGCAATTAGTGTTAGAAACATTACCTTCACTTTTATTTGTATAAATATGTCATATGCATTTTATTTTATTTTCCATGATGGGGATATTGAGAAGGGGCAGGGAGAGTCAACCAGGCTCTCTATGTTTTCATTAGTTTTATTGTCAGATAGCTAATAGTCCCTCTCCCTGCCCTGTCTATTCTCCAACAGAAGGTTGTCCTTATAGTTACTTTCTCCATAACATTTGTCCCTAGAATTTGAGCTAGTAGTTAAGAAATTGCACTTATCATCTTTCCTGTTTTCACTTTAGAGAATTCACTTAATTTTATGAGCTAAGTTTTCCTCTGAAACTTTGGACAAATCAGCTCTGATGCTAGCTATAAGGACTCTTGACAAACGTCAAAATGTTATAAATACTTTTCACTTTATATATTCATTTATTGTTTAATTTTTAAAGCATGTAAATATATAAATACTTTTTCAAAGTAAATTTTAACATGTCACTGAGATAGAGCCATTGCTTGTGTTACTTCTTTTTGTGAACTTGTGGACAAAGTTGAGTCAGAGGAGATTTACATGAAAACAGCCAATCTTTAAAAATATAAGGCAGACCTCAAACAGTGGGTTGATGATCAGCAGTCTGAGAAGCTGTCTGAGTGTAATTCTGAAATAAAAGACTCCGAGCCCTCTACCTTCTCCATCTCTTGCCCTTCTAGCAGTTTATGACAGACTTTTTTTCTCATCCATTACTGCAAATATTTATTCTCTGATTCTAGAGAGAGAGAGAAATACATGAAACCATTCTTCTGGTGGGTGTAGCTCCAGGTTAGCTTTGGAGTGTCCTACCCTGACTTCTCTGAGTTTCAGTTTTTCCTTTTTCCATCTTTTCCTTCATCCCTTCCTTTCTTCCCTCATTCCTTCCTTCCTTCCTTCCTCTCTTTTAAAAATAAGGACAAAGTGACTTCATTCTGACCAATAAGAGGGAAAATCTGGTTCACTATCATTAATTACTCCTCAGCTTTCCATTCCTAATCTCTTTTGCGTGATCAAAGACACTTACCCCCACCATCTAAGGCATTAGATCAGGAGTAGACAGAACTCACCAATGATGGGAAAAAGGACTGGAATATTGCATTAGTTGGCTGTATGGAATATAGAGGTAGGAGGCAGCTTTTGTTTTAGGAAAAACAGTCAGAAAGTCCAACTAAGGAAGAAAGTTTGGAGAGAAGATCCCCATGTTGTCTTCTCTCAATCCTACTTTCAGAACCATATGCTGCCTAGGGTTTCGGGGACTACAGGAGACCTTGAGAATTTTCAGAAGCATCTTCCAGTTAATTTTTCAGCCCTTGAGCCTCCAGGTTCTGAGATGGTGGCCCCGGGAAGAGGAGTTTTATTGGTGTGAGTCTCTTCTCCTCGTGAGAACTGTCCCTCTAAGACCCGTGCACACAGAGACAACTCACAGAGATGGTTGGTGTCAAGAGTGCAGCAACCAAATTATTCCCTCAGGGTCAAAGAGCCCTGCAAGAGAAGGCATTTCCCTGAAGAGGGACCACATCTTCCTGTCTGTGTAGGGAGCAGGCTGGTGGGGGCCAGCTTTCTCCCCTGCTCTCTGAAATGTCTAGCTCTGAGGTTAGGTTATGAATTCTAGAAGTACTTAAGATGTTATATTTTTCAATTCATAGTCACTGAACAAGCTCAGTCCTCACACAAGGTCCTGCACAATAAGTAATGACCTTTATTAATGGAAAATGTGTCTAATGGTGACTTCTTTTGCTGTTGTTGAGCACAAACATTTCCTCTCAGACTTTAAGAAAGGCCTTACTCTGTGGGAGTAAGAGAGTCAGGTTAAGCGTGGAAAAAATTGTGGCAGTTTGTCTGAGTTCACATGAGGGCTTGAGGAAATCCTTCTAGTTCCACGTCTGCAACAGGAGGGGAATAGCCCCATCAAGTCTTAAGAACTATGATTACAGTGAATATGTTACTTTCTTTAGTCTGACTACAATAGTTTCAACCCACTAAGTGGAGTGCTGCTTCATGATCAACTCTTTTTGAAATTGGAAAGTCTCCTAAAGCTTGTCTGATGTCTTATCATCCTCCTCTTTCCCCTTTTTTGTTTCTTCTTTTCTGATTGCATCCTAGGAATTGAACATATAGCAGAGAGACCACTGAACTAGGCCATGGTTTTAATCCTGCTTCTATGACTGATCTACTCTACAACTTTGTACAAGTCATTTTAGTTTCATGAGGCTCAGAATCCTCATCTTTAAATGAGAAAGATCTGATTCTATTATTTGGGGTAGTGATGTTCCTTCTATAAAGTTGTCATGAACACTGAAATGACAAATTCTGAATTCTTCCTCTTTCTCTAGGTGAAATTCAGGATTAGAGTTAATCAAGCCTCTGGTCACATTTTTGTCAATTGATATATATATATATAATCTTGTTTTAAGTGTGCTTCTACTTAATACACCTTATTTAATATATATTGTTCATTCATTAACATTGAACACACAGTCAATTGATATATATATATAATCTTGTTTTAAGTGTGCTTCTACTTAATACACCTTATTTAATATATATTGTTCATTCATTAACATTGAACTCACAGTCAATAGCACTACAAATCATGACTGAAAAAAGTTTGTCTAACACATGTTTTTTCTCTGTAAAGCACGTGTCAGCCTTTTTGTACTTGAGAACATTAAACAGCACTTCAGCATTACACTTGGTGACCATTGCAAACAGTGAAATCACCAAAGAAACCCACAAAAAACCCATATTATGAAAAATATGGCACTAATCATGCCATGAAAAGGACAATTGTTTATAGCATAACAGCGAAACAAGAGGGCAGAGCTTCATTTTGTTCAACCTCAGCCCATTACATGACTCAAATCTTTTTGCCGTCTGTGCAGGCTCTCGTGCATGTGTGACTAGGAAAGTGCTGTGAGTATTGATTTTGGAGTTACAAGCAATCTCTAGAGAACAAGTTTCACAAATACTGAAAACACAAATAGTAAAGGTTGACTCTATTCTAATATTCTCTACATTTGTGATTTTTGGTGTTTTCTTTCCACTTGATATGATTTAAAGTCATTTCATTTTCAGCGGGCCAGGGATTACAAATCAAATGACCATTTTTGTTCATTAATTCATCCATTCATGCATTTCTATTCATTCTTTCACTAATCATTTATGAAACAGCTACAATGTACTTGGGAAACAAAGATAAATGGGATATACTACCTGTCCTAGATATTATTTACTTCCAGCATGTAGTCTAGTAAAGAAAAAAGTTAAATAGCAGGACCATGTAAATCTCTATTAGAAACCACAAAAAGCTATGATTTATCTTGGGAAAATCTTGTTGGATGGAATACTATCTATTTTTTATGAAAATGGATTGCTATTCCTCAAGAAGCTTTGGAAGGTATGGAATAAAATAATATTTTGAGTTAAATCCATGAGATACTATTGCATCCCAAGACTCATTGGATGCAAGATGCCTAAGATGCTAGGGTAGGGTGTTGGGAACTGACAATTAGATGATATTACTGGGCTCTGGCTTGTGAAATAATCTAGAAACATGGGGGTATCCAAGGGAATGTGCTCTTCCTTTTCCAAGTGGAATTATTGATGTAAAAAGGGATATATATGTGCCCAAACCCACAATGATATAAATGGTTACCAAACTTGATCTTGAATTTAGCTCCTCTGAAGTGTCCCTTATTTAATTCTGAGAATTTGCAAGATGTGTTCAAGAATGATCTCCTCTGGCCCTTCCTCTCCACTGTTTTCATCATGTCTTCATGATTGTGCTCTGTGAGAATGCTGGCTGCCTCCTTTACTTAGCATCCTCTGCAGAGATTGTCATCATTTTCCATACCCTGTCTGTGGGATAGGTGACTGCTATCCCCTGTACTTGTTTTTCATGAGCAAGGGAACAGGTCATCCTAGAATTCCCTGAGTGCAACTGAAATCTAGTCATAGCTTATAGGAGAATCTACTGTAGGGTTAGTTTAATGGAAGGTAAATATAATGCAGATAATTACTTGCTATTATACTGTCCCATATGTATTTGAATGTCATTGTCCATGATAATTCCTTTGGCCAATGGTATACCACATCTCATCTGGAACTGCTCATGACTTTTTCACATCTTTCAGTCTAGGCCAAATGGAGCCCAGGACATCAAGGGAGGTGAAAGTATATTTTTCATGCTAGCACCATGTCTACTTTTTGATGCCTCATTTTCTGGCCCAGGCTTAATCTCTTACCAGGATAATTAACAATACCAACATCTACAGCCCACAAACAATCTTTTACTCCAACTATGGGATTGTGGTCTGGATCTGTGGTGTCAAAAAGGCAATAAAAAGTATCTTGAGGGGCTGGCCCCGTGGCCGAGCGGTTAAGTTCGCGCGCTCCGCTGCAGGCGGCCCAGTGTTTCGTTGGTTGGAATCCTGGGCGCAGACATGACACTGCTCATCAAACCACACTGAGGCAGCGTCCCACATGCCACAACTAGAAGGACCCACAACGAAGAATATACAACTATGTACCGGGGGGCTTTGGGGAGAAAAAGGAAAAAATAAAATCTTTAAAAAAAAAAGTATCTTGACAAAAATGTTTGTCAAATATCTCTCAAAGTTAAGATTATTCAGACTCTTCCTGGGAAACTTGATTCCCCTCTGAAGTGGTGTTTCTCTATCAGTTTCATATTTGGTGCAGAACCACTTCATGTTAGGATCATAAAGTGACTGCTAACAATCTTGAACTTCCTTCACTTTGGATTGTGCACAAATTGTTTCGTTCACTAAGA
Organism: Equus quagga; assembly: GCF_021613505.1. Taxonomy (NCBI): domain Eukaryota; kingdom Metazoa; phylum Chordata; class Mammalia; order Perissodactyla; family Equidae; genus Equus; species Equus quagga. The sequence goes on from NC_060281.1 coordinate 35,169,872, forward strand.
TTAATGTCCTTGATATCAACCGCAAAAATTGATGCGAGAAATAAAATTAAACAACATATGTGAAATTGATAGGAGAGTATAAAATACTCAAAACATGTTGTGTTCCCCAGTACAGACCTTGACAGTAAGACTCTTCGTTAGTTTGTTTTACTGGGGGGCTAAGTTGGAGTCCTGACTGAATTCAGACTTGCCAAAGTGCACACTCAATGCGCTTAGGTGTGGAGAACTGTTCTAGGTGCTGAAATTTCTTAAACTGTGGTTCTCTAAAGGGGCTTATATCTGATTGGACAAAGGACAATGTTTTCCTAATACAGAAAGAAATCACACAATTAATAAGAAAATTAATTGAAACAAGAATGGATGAAACATATGAAAAGATAAAGCACAGAAAAAGAAATAAAAAGAAGAGAAATGGAAGAGCAGATTCAATTTTTCATTACTTGCCAAGGAAATGCATATTAAAACAACCATAAGATAATATGTTGACACATCAGATTGGCAGATACTAAAGCACATTAAGACCTAATGCTAGTGAAAAGTTTTTGGATTTATTTCCATATGCTTTTGAGAATGACAACTGCCTATGTGGGAAGCAGTTTGGCCATATTAAAATTTTAAAAGTGTGTATATTTTGAGCTGGGAATCACATTTCTGGAAATTTATCTGCTGAAAGTGAGAGAATAGTAGGTAAATATACACGGGATAGAATGCTTATTGCAATTTTGTTTGTAATGAAACACATTGATGGTTACCTAAATGTTCATTTTCAGGAAAGTATTGAATTCATATTTTATGTTATAAATTCAATACAGGTATTAAAAACGATGTGCTAATTATATCACCACCCATACATACGTGAGTGTGTATTTGTAAGTATATATTTCTACTCATGGGGAAATTTATAGAAGGATACACAATGGATTCTCAACATGGGTTACATGAGGAGGAGATGGCAGATGAATGGATGGTTTGTGGGAGCAAAGAAAAATATATGGAACAGGAAAGAAGAGCAGGAGAAAGCCAAAAAGGAAAAAAAAAACAAGAAAGATTCAATGAAAAGTTAGCTCTAAATGCCTCCTGTGCCATCCACAATGTGATGCCACTTATGTAAAATCATATGTTGTGTATATTTTTATGCAAAAAGACATTTCAGTATAGAGAGATCTATATCTACTACTTCTTAAGTAATAGTACCCATCCATTTTGTGCATAAATGTACACATATCTTGTTTACTGCAAAAATCAAATTTGATAGTAATGTGTGTATTGTGAGTCCTTCTTTGGCAATAAGAAGCATGTAAACTCTCATGTCAACCATTCAGTCAAGCAGTCAGAGCTAACCCTGCTGTGTGTCTGTGCGTGTGTTTTGGTGTGTATGTGTGTGTACCATCAGTTGGCTGCAATGTTTGTAGCAAAGAAAGAAAGAATATTCATTTTATTTTAGAGACTACTACTTTATTTGTAATGTTACGATGCTTGTGTAAGGAAAAAATATATGAGGATTCATATCAGGCTTTTACATTGGTTATCCTGGGTAAGAGGGAGGAGGCATTAGAAGCATAATGATTGGGAGAGATGATAATAATTTTCTTTCATCTTTTCATTTGTTACAGTATGCATCTATAATTTTGTAATTTGATAAATATAAAAGAAAACAGCTTACATGGGTACCAGGGAAAATGCAAAAAAATTAAACTGGTAAAATTTTTACATGGTAAAAAGTTAAAAATGCATGCAATGGAAATTTTATCTTTCTACCACCCCAGATCCCTGGCACCCTTACCTAGAATCTGAGTGCAGCTGAAGGTAATAGTTTCTTCACTATGTAAAATAAACATGAGTGAGTGGGTTTGTCATTTTTTGTACAAATGGGAACATACTAAAGCACACTGTTTTGTTCCTTAGTTTTTCCATTTAACAAGATATCTGGAGATCTTTGGCATCTATGGAAATAATCATAGGGTATTAAGTTTATGTATGTTTGTGTAAGTAAAGGAAAAAATTATGTAAAGACAGACACCAACATCTAACAATGGTTCCATCTGTTGGATAGAGTGTTTGGGGGGAAAAAGAGAGAATATTCATTTTTCTTTAGAGACTACTATTTTATTTGAATTGTCGCAATAAGGATGTGTCATATCTATGATTTAAGCTGTTGAGTGAAAAAAAGTAGGGGGGCATTTACAGTTGGCTATAGATGGTGGGTCTTACAGTAGTTCAGAGGACAAAGTTTTCTCTGTTGGTCTGTTAGTCAGGAAGAAAGTGGGAGCTGAAGTAAGGGTCTGATTCAGATAAATGACGGAGAAGTGCCTGAGCACACTTTTGGGGATGAGAAATCAATGGATCTGCCTCATTTTTCTGAAGTGTTCACAGAAGGGAAGAGTGAGAGACAAGTCATTGGCAGACATTGGGGTATGGAGGATATCGAAAGGCCATATAACTATTTGGATGTTACTTTGCAACAACGTGCCAGCTTCCTTCCCCTCAAAGCAGGCCCATCACTGGCAAGGCTTTAATGATTTATGTAAAACACTGCTGCCAAGGGTTGTCTCTATTGAAATAGTTGCCTGGGGTGGTGAGAAGTCCTGCAGGCTGTAGGGTGGGAAGTAAGATTGAAGAACAGTCTTCTGTGAGAACTACTTTTGGTGGTGGTGGTGGTGGGGTGATTAGGGATGTTGAAGAGAACTTAGGATAATTTTGTGATGAGTTCTGAGAAAGAGACTGTGAATTGAGGGATGAGATGCTTGATGGAGGACCTTAGTCCCCATGGGGATGGAAAGGTCAATTTCCATATGACTCTCGGTTCTGCTCCATTTTTTGTCAAGCCAACAGTTCAAGAATCTCCTCTGGAAAAAGACAAGTGTCTCAGGGGCCTGACGTTTCTCATTCATTTAAGGCTCCTCTCTATGAAATCCATAATTGGTTCTCAGGGGCATCTCCCCTCTTGGCAATTGTCAGCCCTCCCTTGGGATAAAGGGAAGGACCTACGATGAAAGGACAGAAGAGTCTGGGAGCTAGAAAAGGAGATGGAGAGTAGAGGAAAGAATGGTTCTGGGGAGTGGAGGGTGACAAGCATGACATTTCTAACCAATGTCCTACATTATTTCAGATTGACCTCAAGTGGGGAAGAAATTGAAGGAAGGAAACTTCAATATTCTCAAGTCTTCAGCAAATCTTATCATGTGTTCTCCTCTTTAGTTTTTTCTATAGGCTTGCTATTTCAGGTGAGTTTCCTATTTTTGTGTAATTATTTATAGCTTAGTTCATAGAACCTTTAAAAAAGCTACAGAATTGGTCTTTATAGACTTTTTTCCCTCTAATCAGTAACACATTTCATTTAACCCAGAGAGTTAGAAAAAATATCTTTTTTCAAAGGCATTTAAGGAAATCCCACAGTCTTCCTCTGGAATCTTACTGTTGCTACTTCTTCCATTGGACCTTTAAGAAGTCGATTTTCAATCCCTCTTTCTGTATCCCTGTTCTTTTCCTTTATCTCCTCTGCCCGGCAGATGGAGAACAGTAGATATTCATGAAGATAGCTTGAGTCGGAGTATGTTATAGAGTATGGCATCATATCAATTCTTCATAGTGGGAATTTATCCTCCTACTTTCTGGTGAAGTAACAGAACTGGGATACACTTAAATTTGTGAAATTTTTTTCAAAGTTTTTAAGTATATATTTCTGCTTTATCATAGACTAAATGCCAAAGGGGGATGAAGAAAGTTAACAGATTAAACTTCAAACTAAGTTACAATTTATTCACCATTTGCTTTCTGTTTATAAAAATAGAATGCTTAGTAGATGTTTAAAAATACATGAGAATAAATGTTTTCCACTTTTCAAATGTAAATTAAAATTCACAGTTTGGTATACTGTATTTCTTCAAGATTTTTTTCTTGGAATGTTCTCTAAGTTTATTTTTCATAAATGGTGATAATTTTAACTAAGGGATCCCTTCTATGACTTCTATCCGTTTAGAGTTGAGTCTATGATTGCATGTTTTCAGAAAATAGACAGATTTTTGCAGTATCTCCATATATCATATATATCCAGATATCTCCATATCAGTTAGTATGGTGAAACTTACCTTGACTTCAAACTCTGCATTACTTGGAGTCTTCTAACTCTAAATTCAGCTTCTTCCTCTATTCCATGGTCCCTTGTTTCTAAGGGAATAATGGTCTCTTATCACTTAACTTTGCTCTTGCTATGACTTTCCCATTTTTCTGTAATCCTCACATCCTATACCTTTTCTTTACTTTCCTCATTCTCTCAACTGCCCCAATCCCTTGAAAAATAGGATTGGGAATGCAGTGGTCTGAACAGCCAGGATTATGTTACAAAATGAAAATAGTTTTCATATGAATGATCTTTCTCAAGAACGATTTGGTTGCAAACATGGAATACAACCATATTTCCATGAACTTTGCTAGTGGATTCTGTGATGACACACACATTTACTTAAATTAGGTGTACAATTTTGGAAGATGAAGTGGAAATTTTTTTGTTTGAGGTTGACTAGCTCATGTACAGGTGCATTACACCACCTTGACCTCACTGAAAACAGCTTAATATCCAGAGCTCCCATAATATTTATATTTCACTCTTTGCTGTCATTTCCATCTAAGCTGTTATTTTCTAAACATGCCCCTGGATAAATCAGCATTGTTTAATATTGTTCAGTGGCATAAAAAGGTAAATGGTGCCTGGGGATATTGTAATCTGTTTGTTCTCTCTCTTCTCATACTGTGTGTGTGGGCATGGGGTAGGGTTTTGCCAAGAGTGAAGTCTTCATGGGGCCCTACAGATTGCTACCCAGGGACGTATACTTCTGACTGCTGCCCCTTCTTTACCCTCTTGCATTTGGAGGTCAATGGAACTTCATTTCCTTTGGATCCTCTGACTTGCTCTTAGCCTTATTGTGTATTCCCTGAAATAGCCTCTACAGGATAGTTGGAATGAGAGTGATAATATTGTTCCTTTGAATAAAGTCATGAAACGGATTGCAATAAGCACATGTCAATTTCACAACAAAATCATTAAACTTATGTTTGTCCTTGATGCTCTTGTCCTATGCTCCACCTGTTTCTGATTTCAGCTAGCTGAAGTGCCATAATAGAAAAGAAGGATTACACTTTATTTATGACCTGGAGGATGAAGGAGTGGAAGTGACAGGAACGTACATCTTGGTTCTTTATAAGAACAGATTACTGAGTCAGTATGGTCCAGTATTGACACTGAATTTTGGGGGAGTGGTAGTGGTGAGCTGTTCATTAGTGAAGGTGTTCTAGCCTGGTTTGCATGCCTACCTCTCCTCCTGGAGAGGAATGCTGTAGAAAGAATGCAAGTCTTGGATTGGACTTGGGCCAGATAAATAATCTAGGAGTTAAAGGAGACCCACAGAGGAATGACAAATTCCTATCACAAGGAAGTACAGATGGGGTATAGGGTAAGGGAATATCTTCTAGAGGCAAGAGTTAGAGGATGGTAACAGAACCTGTGGGATTTCCAGGTCTATGAAGTACTGAACCCCTCTCTGATCACTTCACATGAGCTTGGTTATGGGATAGGTGGTTTTAAACATTAGGTATTTGAGACTTCATCTTTTTTAGGACTTTGTTGAGTGTGGTAGATGTAAATTTTAATCTCTGTTATAAACTATCAGTCTTTTTTTGGAGGTGAAAGTACAAACAATAAAATAAATTATCAATTCAAGGCAGCACACAATTGCTCACCAGGTTTCAGCTGCGTGGAGTCATTCCTTTTTTTTCATTCTTGTTACCTTGGGTCTAGCTTCTTTAATGCTATCTAAATGCAGGCTAAACCACACCAATCTGGTGTTTAAAAACCTTCAAGTGTGCCTCATTGCCAACAGGTTGGAGCTCTAGGTCCTCCTTGTGACAGGAAAGGGCCCTAATGCTCGGGTCCCGGCCCACCTCTTATCTCTATCTTCCACCATTCTTCACTCATTTCTAATTCTTCTTCAGCAGTGAATTCGTTTTACTTTCCCTTTGTTACTTTCCCCCTGCCACTTCCTCTCCCTCTGCACATTCTATGCTGTTTCTTACCTCAGTGTCTGTTCGTGGTTTTCCTATTACCTGAAATGCCCTCAGCTCCATATTTTCTATCTTCCACAGCAATCGTTGTTCACTTTAGGATAACTCCCTTTCAGTAGTGTTTCTTCCAGGTTGAATTCATTAACTATCTTTTAGTGTATTGCAATTATCTGTCGACTGTCCATCTTCCATAACCAATTGTAAGCTCCTTACAAATATGGACTGGTTTTATTTGGCCTAGTATCCTCAGCACCTGGCATATCTTCTATACGCTAGATACTTAGTATGTAAGTGCTCAAGAAATAAAGGGTTCCAATAGTCAAGGAGGCTTCATGGAGATGAAACTTAAGCTGGGCCTTTGAAGATTTCATAGTAGCAGTGGGCAGAGGAGTGAGAAATGGGATTCTATGCAAAGGACATTTTTGGCCTCACACAAAATTACAAAATAGTATGCAGTGAAAAGTCTCCCACCCACCTTTGGCCCTTAGCCATCCAGTTTCCACCATTTAGCCAGCTGATGTTCGAAGCTATTTGCATTAACGAGAACTTACATTTTGTGTGATAATAAATGTAATTTATGCTTATTAGTACCACAACCTAGAAAATAATATTGTTAGGATTTGGTATGTATATACACATACATAAAAAATCCATATATATATGCATATGTATATATATATATATATTATATATATGTTTTCTTTTCTGTAACTTTCCCCTGTGATCTTAGTCATTTGATGTGTTCTCCTGTCTCAAAATCAACACACACATCCCTATGGATAGCATATGAAATCTTGCCTGCAGGTACAAAGACCCATTTTCCAATCTCAAAAGCTCAATTACACAATATTGCTTTCATATATCTCTCTCCTGCCTGGAAAGCTCTTCTCACTCTCCTATGCCTTGCTGGGTCAACTCTTAAATGTCTTTCAAAACTTATCCTAAAAACTACCTTCTTCAGGGAGCCTTCCTTGACCTGGGTTCTCACACTTCTCTTCACCCCTACTCTGGCTGTGGTCTCTCTCTGCTCCCACAGCACATACACTTTCTCAGCCATTATAGTTTATCACATTTCCACTATAAAATCTTGAATAATTTGATGAAACTGGTACTTAAAGAAGACTATTTTGATAAGGGAGAGGGAAAACTAGAGACTAGACAACTACGTAGAAGGTACTTGTGCTAAAACAGTTGTGAAGAGGTTGTGAGATTAATGGTGGGATAGAGAGGAGGGAATGTATACGAATTTTCCAAGGAAAAATTGATGAGATTTCACTGATTGGGGGGTGGAGAATGAGAGAAGGTATTAAGATAAAGATGACTATGATATAGTAAGCTTGGGAATCAAGGCAGAATTTTCAAACCACTCATAGCAGAGTTGGTTGTGGTTAAGGAAGACACAAGAGTTTGTTTTTGATCATGCTGATTTTGAGTTGAAGACAGGAAATGACTAGCAGGCATTGGGAGGATATTATACAGTTGCACATGAGGAAGGCTGTATTGCTGGTTATATAGATTAGGATGATGGTATTTATCACATCATAGAGATGTTAGATTGAACAAATAGGGTACAAGGCTCTGAAGACTGCAATCATGAGTTTGGACAAATTATCTCAAGCCTTGAAGAATATGCACAATTCAGGAATGCAGGGAAGTATAGGAGTTGGAGAAGAAGTTAGCAACTAAAAAGAGGGCAAATGAGAACTTATGCAAGTGACTCTTGTTTTGGAGACTAACTTTTACCCTTTTCATTTTAGCCCTTCTTATCTCAGACTTGATGTAGAAGATATAGTGCTGCGCTGAAATTTCTCCCTTAATCACTGCCAGGCAGAAACGTGGATGATCCACAAGAAAATTGTCTCCATAAGAAACCAAACTATCACTGAATTTGTCCTCCTTGGTTTCTCTGATGTAGCTGAGCTGCATCTCCTTTTCTTTATTGTGTTCACTCTCATCTACACCTCCATCATCATAGGGAATATGCTAATCATTGTGGCAGTGGTTAGCTCCCCGAGACTCCACACACCCATGTATTTCTTCCTGATTAATCTGTCCTTCCTGGAGATCCTCTATACCTCCACAGTGGTGCCAAAAATGTTGGAGGGCTTCTTGCGGGAGGCAACCATCTCTGTGGCTGGTTGCTTGCTCCAGTTCTATATCTTTGGTTCTCTAGCCACAGCTGAATGTTTTGTACTGGCTGTCATGGCATATGATCGCTATCTGGCAATCTGCCACCCACTCCGCTACCCTCTCCTAATGAGACCCAGATGGTGCTTGGGGCTGGTGGTCATAGCCTGGCTTTCTGCTTTCATGGTAGGTGGGTTGATTGTGGGCCTGATGGCCCAGCTGAGATTCTGTGGCCCCAACCACATTGACCATTTTTACTGCGACTTCACGCCTTTGATGGGCCTGGCCTGCTCAGATCCCAGCATAGCCCAGTTGACAACATTCATTCTCTCTGTGGTCTGCCTCACTGTTCCCTTTGGACTGATTCTCACATCTTATGCACGGATTGTGGTAGCTGTGCTGAGAGTTCCTGCTGGGGCCAGTAGGCGAAAGGCTTTCTCCACATGCTCCTCCCACTTAGCAGTAGTGTCCACATTCTATGGGACTCTCATCGTCTTATACATTGCACCCTCTGCTGTCCACTCTCAGCTCCTCTCCAAGGTCTTTGCCCTACTCTACACTGTGGTCACCCCTCTCTTCAATCCTGTGATCTACACCCTGAGGAATAAGGAAGTTCATCAGGCACTATGGAGGCTTCTCTATATTAAGCAAATGGAAACACTTGATTGAAGGAGGCTGGTGGTGAAGATTTTCTTTGGACTTTGCCAGTCTCCTTTGGGATGTCTGCCAGGATTGGTTGGGGAGGAACAACTTTGTTCCATTCTGATGTTTCTCTCTGTAAAACGTTCTGTAGCTACTCTAAAAATGAAGATGGTAGAGCAACAATTTTCAAATGCTAACTTAAAAAGTTTACATTTATCTTTTATTATTTCTTTATTAAAAAGCCTATGGATATTTAATATGGAAAATAGATATATAAAAATAACAACTCAAAACATATCTACAATATGGGCTACTTTGTGTGCATGTGTATATGTATATAAATATAAATATATACTTGTTGGTTCATGGAAGTTTGTAATCTGGGTTTCCACTGAATATTATGTCTTGAACACCTTTCTATTTCAACAAGTATGTGCTTATTTATTATTCTGGGCTTTGTAGTATGGTGAAGCATGATTTGTTAAAATGATCTTCTATTGTGTGAATTTTTACTTGTATTCAATTCTTTACCATATGTAGTTTACATCTAGATTTTCCTATAAAAAATTCTTAGGAGTTGAATTGCCAGGTCTAAGAATATGCATATTAAAAATGTTAAAAATGAATTCATTTTATATATTTATTTTTAACTTCTATATCATAGAAAATTTCAAACATCCACAAAAGTAGAGGAAATATGTAAACTCCCACATAGCTGTCATTCAGTTTCAACATTAACATTTGTCATTCCTGTCTCAATTACCTATAGCTCCTTGTTTTCTTGAAAATTTTAGAGCAAATTCCAGATGTTGTGTAAATATTATGTAAGTTGTATAAGTATGTATTACATAAGCAGTATTTAATATGCCCTCTGATTGATAAAGATAATTTAATAAAAAACATGCTGACCCTCCCATTATGATACTTAAGACAGTTATCAATATTTCCTCCATGTCGTCTAACACATAATCTGTGTTCAAATCTCCAATTATCCGTAAGTAAATTCTTAAAATTAGGATGCAAATAGCATTCACATGATGGATTTTATTATGTTTCTTAGCGCCTTATTTCAGAGTAGTCCCCTTCCCCTCTTTTTTTCACACCCTTAATTTATTGGAGAAATCTGGTTATCCTGTAGAATGTTCCATATTCTAAATTAGACTGATTGCTTACTTATGGTTTTATTTAACTTCTATTCCTATATCTTGTCTTTAACAAAAACTTGTTTTGTGTTAGTCTCAGTCTATCGATAGTGATGCTATAGCTAGGAATGCCTGAGGCACTCTTTTGGGCTTGTACTTGTGGTGAGCCCCCGCAGACGTTTGCCTGACTGGAGCCAATGTTGTGGCTGGACTGGCCCTTGTGGTTCTTATTACGATTGTAAGACAGCTCAGCAACAGCCATCAGGGAACTTTGAAAAAACAGGGTTTATTAATCATAGGTCCTGGGGGGTCCATGGCATGCCTGGAGCCACACTGAGAAGTCTTAGGTAGACTAGAGAGACAGCATGGACCTAGGGCTCTCCTGTTATTGGGGTTGAGGGTGAAGTGCCTGGGGTTTTGAGGGTTCACTATTTATTGTTGAATTTAAAACTTAATAGCAGGAATTAAACAGTGAGAAAGGAAAAGCAGGGTCACTTACACAGTCTGTTATCTAAGTCACCCAGGACTTTATAAAAGGGAAAATTCATGGGTGGGATGACCTGGCTTTTTATCTGGTTGTGTAGTTGACAATATGTTTTGAGATGGATGTTTTTGAAAGGATGCCTTGACAATCAAAAGCTTAACGTCAGGCACTTACATTGCAATCAAAAAACCTAACTGCCCAGCATTTACATGGCAAAACTGATATTTAGATAGAAGCTTGATTGGGTCTTTGTTAACTTTTTAGCAGAATATCACAAAGTGCTGCATTATTTCTATCGCATCATCTCATGAAGCACAGCATGTTTGCCTGTCCCACTTTTAGTGATGCTATTTATCCTACTGACTACTGGGTTCATGTGGTGTCAGTCTGATCCATGTGTTATTCTGTTCCCAATCAACCTTTCACCAGATATTTTTAGCATCCATTGATGAAAGTTGATGATTAATTCCTAAAATGATTTAGCTCTTTGAACATATTTTCTTTTAATGTTTAAATACATTTGTAAATTGCTGTTGTAAAATCTTCACCTGTAAATTCCTACTTCTGGGCTACATCAAGTTTGGTTTTTATTCACCACCATCTTTTTGAATATTGATGACATTTTTCCATCTCTTTGTATGACTAAAAATTTTTAACGGAATACAGGTCAATATAGAAACTCTGAATTTTGTTATCTTCATCAGAAGAATATTAAGTTTTTTTTCTAGCAGACATTTCAAATCAGGAAATATTACCTTGAACATGAGTAGGTTTGGTTTTGTGCTTTGGTAGTATGGATTTGTGGAAAACACAACGTGCTTTACAAACCTCTCTACTTAACATGAATCCCCCTCCAAATTCTCTTTTCCTGGTGGGCATAGCCAGGGCTTAGTTTTAGTCTGTGTTAGGCCTGGTCTAGAGCATGCCTTACTCCTGCTCTAGACCTGGCCTAACTCAGGAATGTGTTTTTTACTGGGCTTTAAGTGTCTCATGTTGATGACAGGGGTATTAATGAGGTGTTAATGGGATTTCCCCATTTTAGCAGAGCCAGAACAACACACTCTCCTGGTACTGCTCTTCCCCAAGCCCTGCTCCACTTCTAGTGTCTGTTTCATTTCAATCCTATAGAAACTTCTCTCTGATAAGTCTCAAATTGTCTTTCCCTTTACATCGACAATCTGGCTGTCAGTCACAGCTCACAGACCCCTTACCCTTTTCACATTTATCTTTAGGTCTCTTCTAAACAGAGAGATCTCTCCTCTCTGATTCCCTATCCCTATCTTATCCCTATCCCTATCCTATTCCCTATCCTATCCAACTTTCAGTTTCTTCTGATGCCCCAAACTCTGATTTCTCCTTTCTCAGATCAGTGGGATTGCCTGTGTGTTGATTCACAACCTCAGGAGTTCCCTAGGTGAAATTTGAAACTGGCCCTGTACATGGAGGGCAGTGAGAGACTGAAGAAAGAAACAGGGCACTACAGATTGGTAGGTGGTGGTTTTAACAAGCAAGCGAACTCACATACAAGACTTGTCTTGGATAGCCACAAGATGAATAGATCTCCACATCTGTCTGCCAGAATCTTAAAAATTTGCATAGAGGCCTTAACAGCTTCAATCAGGTACGTAGTCCAGATGATCTCAACAACACATTACTTTTTCAAGGCTGCATGCTTGAAACAGCTCCTAATGTGGCAATGATGGGCAGAACATACATTCCAAGTATACAGGATGTGGTATGGGGCCTTGGATTGCCTGGGTCCAGCTTGCAGTTCAACCAGCAATCACTTCCTTTCAATGACCTCTTCCAATATTATGGTTCTCTGCTTGCAATTCATTTCTTTGTGCCATAGTTAGGAGATTGTCCTCAAGTGGAGAACTGAGTGATTGTGTGGCTCATCTTGTGAGCTTTCCTCTTTCAGGGATCACGATCTTGTATACCTGCCTGAGCAATTGACCCTTATATTTTGCCCTGTTTTACAGTTACTTAGTTATGATGGGAGGATACTCCAGTATCAGTTAGTCCATCATGTCCAGAAGTAGAAGTGTTTCATATTTTGAAAAATGGTTTTATTATGGTAAATATCTTATTAAAGTGTTATTATAATAAATTATGCCCCTTAATCTAAGTTTTTCATTGGTGAATGCTGATCATTCTCTTTAGTGCTTCTCACAATGCTTTCTTTATGGTAGTTGCTCAATGCATACTTTCAGAATTTGATTAAATTATATTGAATGACCATGAAAAAAATGTGAGTGAGAAAAATTGTGGTAGTGATGATGGTGGACAGGTATGAGAAGTGCTTAGTGATAGTTATTGTCAATTCCTTCTTCCAAAATCCCAGGTCACAACTGTGGATGTTTATAAATGCTACCCAAAGTAGCAAGATGCCCAGGCAGAAATATATATATATATTTCCACTGAATATTATACTGAATATTGTAAGGTGTATATATATATATATACACCTTAGATTCAGGTGCATGACTCCAGAAAGGGAGTTCTTGCATTCCTTCTCATGAGGGAAACTATCTGTATCTATATGCTTTCCCTTATCTCCATTTGTTATCCCTTGGGACCTTCTCTGTATCCCTATGCTTTCCTTTATATTCATTTGTTATCCTCAGGCCAGTTAAATTTGAGCTTTTGTTCCTGTCCTCAGGAATCCTATTATATATCCTCTAATTAAGCACTGAATGAACTTTGTATTACATCTTAAACTGCTACTGATGGTCTGGATTATTGTTACTGTCACTGGGATCCTGACCCCTTATTGGATTTTTTTTTCTGAGCGAGATTGGCCCTGAGCTAAAATCTGTTGCCAGTATTCTTCTTTTTTGTTGAGGAAGATTCACCCTAAGCTAACATCTGTGCCCATCTTCCTTTATTTTGTATGTGGGTTGTCGCCATAGCATGGCTGATGTGTGGTGTAGGTCTGTGCCCAGGAACTGAACCTGTGAACCTGGGCTGCCCAAGTGGAGCATGCTGAACTTAACCACTAGGCCATAAGACTGGCCTACCTTATTGGATTTTTGAACTCTGTTACTCACCTCTACAACTCACCAAGGCTGGCTTACCTTAGATATACTGTTGTTTGTGGCATAGAGTATTCAGCTGAAGGATGGACATTCAGAGAAAAAGAAAAAATATTTGTCATCACAAGCTCCTAGGGAATGGGAAAGACTGCTTGTAGGACCAGAAGTTACATTAACTTGGATTATTCAGTCAATAATCTTTCACTTGAAAGTAATTTTCTGAAGAATGCTGTAAGAAGGAAGTCATTAGGTTACAATTTGAAAGAGAATACTAACTTCTAGATGATCCAGGAAGAAAATGTGAGCTGAACATAGATGCAGATGCCGAACAGAAAATGCAGTCTGAGAATCTCAGGGGAACTCTTACTAAGTTAGAGCTCTATCTAATCCATGAATCTAGCTTTTGCTCTGAATAGAATGTATCATCAGGTATTTAATCAAACCTTATAAGGCACATTGTACAAGATTAATTACAGGTAATGGTTCAAATAAATGCAATACACAGTCTCTGATTTTACATATATATGATATATATAGAAATACAAGCTGGATATATAGTGACAGAACTTGTAAGAGTGCATTTTCTTTATAATGCAATGCAAAAAATTCTTTGCATCACTCTTTGACAGTATATGTCTGAAAGAAGAATCCACTCATTGAATGACACATAGAACATTTTATTTTTGTAGAATAAAATTTACATAGAAAATATATTCTTGCTCTATTACAAAGCAAAGAGTATTCAAAAAATTATCCTACTTTCAGCTACCTTCCAATTTTCAGTCACAGCTCAGAACTTCCCTAGAAACTCTCAAACATGGCACAAATGTACAAATATAAAAAATATTTTGAAAAACGAGAGATTAAAAGGGGAAAATCGTACACAACATCTTCCTACTCTTTTACTAATGATGAGGGTACTGGTAGTTTGATGAAGATAGTATTGAACGTAGTAATTTGTATGATGACTTTGATGATAACAAAGATGATATTGGCTATAATAAAGCTGATGGTGAGGATTTTCATTATTAAACCATTGATAGAAAAGGAAATGGTGATCACAATGGTGTTAGTGGTGGCAACAGATGATCAGTTTGAATATTTGTGTTGGAAGGTAAGTTAAAGAATAGCTAATCCAATCCACCCTTAGGTGTATATATCAAAATCCCCACCTGGACTGGGACCTAGAATCTAGTTGTCCTGATTTTTATTTAGTATTCTTTCCAATAGATCACGTGATGCTCTGCGACAGCCTTGGTGTTAGCTGACTCACTATGTACACGTGTTGGTGTGGTGGGAGTGATTTTTCCCAAAGTGCTTGTTGATGGGGATTATCCCTAATCCCCAAAACTGTCTATGCTCAGAACCCTTTTTAATGAACCTTTCACATCCTTATTTCTCAGACAATAAATGAAAAGGTTGAGAGGGGGAGTTACCAGGGTATACATGACAGTAGCAACCAGCTCCCCAGAGGAGTGAGAAGTTGAAGATTTCAGGTAATGGCAAAGACTGTGCTGTAGAAAAGGATGACCGCTGAGATGTGGGAGCTGAATGTGGCCAGGGTTTTCCTTTTCCCCTTTGCTGATGGAACCCTAGCTACAGCATGGAAAATATGAAGATGAAGAGGAGATGGTGAGTCCCATCAGAGCCACCATCAGTCCTCACTGAGGTGGGCCCAGAGCAAGAAAGCCATAAGAGTGGCCCAAAATCACAGAAAAAGTGGGGAATCTCTTGATTAATAAAGGATAGTCAAGATAGCAACAGGATTTGGATCAGAGAGTTGGAGTGGGCCGCTCCCCATGACCGCCCATTAGCAGCCCACATCTGCAAGGAATTATTAGAAGTGGATAGTGCAGAGGATGGCAGATGGTGGCATAGTGGTTGATTGCCATGGAAGTCAAAAACAGATTGTCCATATTAGCAAAAATAGCCAAGAAATATAGTTGGGCCAGACATCCAGAGAAGGAGATGGATTTGTTACTGGTCCACAAATCCTCCAGCATTTGGGGGCTGTGGTGGAAGTAAAGCAGAGATCTACCAGGGAGAGCTGGCTGAGGAAGAAGTACATGGGAGGGTGGAGGCAGATGTCAGCACCAATAGCCAGCAAAAGTAGCAAGCTCCCTAGGAGGCTCAGCAAGTAGAGGGCCAGGAAGAGACCAAATCAGAACTGCTGTTTCTCTGGGTCACTGGACAGCCCTGAGAGGACGAGGTCAGGAGTCTTGTTGCAGTTCATTTTGGGACTAGATGTGCTGCAAGGAAGAAATCAGCTTGAAGAGAATTCACTCACTGTCAAGAACTGAGGTGGACAGTAATTGGTTCCTGTCTCTTGCAATGGGTTTCCCTTGTACCTTCACTGTGAGGAATGGATAAAACACTAAAATAGCAATGAGAGAGACAAGAGTTGGACTTCATAAAGGATGACCAAAATAAGGTGGCAGAAAGATGAAAGAATAAAGGGAAGAACAGAGGCTTCCTGGAGTTCTTACAGTGTAAAGAGTTCTCTTAATTCTTATCCCTCTAGGAACAGGACCAGACAAGGATGACCACTTTCACCACTCTTATTTAACATAGTATTGGTAATCTTAACCAGAGCAATCAGGAAAGAAAAAGAAATAAAAGGGATCCAAATTGGAAAGGAAGAAGTGAAACTGTCACTATTTGCAGATGATATAATTTTATATATAGAAAACTCTAAAGAATCCACTAAAAAACTCTTTGAAATAATAAATGAATGTGATAAAGTTGCAGGATACAAAATCAAAAGACAAAAATAAGTCGTGTTACTATACACTAACAATGAAGTAGCAGAAAGAAAAGTTAAGAATAAAATCCCATTTACAATTGCAACAAAAAGAAAAAAATACCTAGGAATAAACCTAACCAAAGAGGTGAAAGATCTGTACACTGAAAACTCTAAAACATTGTTGAAAGAAATTGAAGAAGACACAAAAAAATGGAAGGATATTCCATACTCTTGGATTGGAAAGAATTAAAATAGTTAAAATGACCATAGTTCCTAAAGCAATCTACAGATTCAACACAATCCCTATCAACATTCCAACAACAATTTTTCACAGAACTAGGACAAAGAATCCTAAAATTTATATGGAACAACAAAAGACCCCAAATAGTCAAAGCAATCTTGAGGGAAAAGAACAAAGCTGGAGGTATCACACTCTCTGATTTCAAAATATACTACAAAGCTACAGTAACCAAAGCAGCACCACACTGGCACAAAAACAGACATAAAGATCAATGGAACAGAACTGAGATCCCAGAAATAAACCCACACATCTATGGACAGCTGGTTTTGAACAAGGGAACCAAGAACATGCAATGGAGAAAGGAAAGTCTCTTCAATAAACTGTGTTGGGAAAACTGGACAGACACATGCAAAAGAATGAAAGTAGACCATTATCTCACACCATACACAAAAATTAACTTCAAATGGATTAAAGATTTGAATTTAAGTCCTGAAAGCATTATACTTCTAGAAGAAAACAGGCAGTATGTTCTCCAAAATTGGTCTTAGCAGCATATTTTCAAGTCGCATGTCTCACCAGACAAGGGAAACAATGGAAAAAATAGAAAAAATAAACAAATGGGACTGCATCAAACTAAAAATCTTCTGCACAGCAAGGGAAACTATCAACAAAACAAAAAGAGAATCTAACAATTGTGAGAAGATATTTGCAAACCATAGATCTGATAAGCGGTTAATATCCAAACTATACAAAGAACTCATACATCTCTGTAACAAAAAACTAACAACCCAATTAAAAAATGGACAAAAGTTCTCAACAGACATTTCTCCAAAGAAGATATACAGAAGGCCAACAGGACCATGAAAAGATGTTCAGTATCATTAACTATCAGGGAAATGCAAATCAAAACTACAATGAGATAACTCAATTCTATCAGAATAGCCATAATTAACAAGAAGGGAAACAATAAGTGTTGGAGAAGATGCAGAGAGAAGGGAACTCTCATACACTGCTGGTGGGAGTGCAAACTGATGCAGCCACTATGGAAAACAGTATGGAGATTCCTCAAAAAATTAAGAATATAACTACCATATGATCCAGCTATTCCACTGCTGGGTATTTACCCAAAGAACATGAAAACACAAATGCATAAAGATAAGTGCAGCAGTATGTTCATCACAGCATTAATCACAATAGCCAAGATGTGGAAACAACCTAGATGTGCATCAAGGGATGAATGAATAAAGAAGATGTGGTATATATATGCAATGGAATACTACTCTGCCATAAGAAACAATAAAATCCATCCATTTGTAACAACATGGATGGACCTTGATGGTATTATGCTAAGTGAAATAAATAGAGGGGGAAGCCAAATAACATTTGATCTTACTCGTAAGTAGACGATAAAAACAGCAACAAACAAACACATAGAACCAGAGATTGGATTGGTGGTTACCATATGGGAATGGGGCAGGGAGAAGGGCAAAAGGGGTGATTAGGTACATGTGTGTGGTGATGGATTGTAATTAGTCTTTGGGTGGTGAACATGATGTAATCTACACAGAAATTGAAATATAATGATGTACACCTGAAATTTATATAATGTTATAAACCAATGTTACCGCAATACAAAAAAAAGAGTTCTCTTAATTAAACTTTGCATGCGTTACAGGATGGTATAACTGCTTGTTTTTGACTCTGTTTTCATTACAAAACCATGAGGCTTTTAAGGCAAAGTCTTCATCTCAGTGCTTAGCTTAGTGCTTGATACATAGTAGTAACTCAATAAATGCTTCTACCTATATACACAGTCAGTACTCTAGTTCAAGACATTGTTGATTGATTGGAGTACTACTATTCTCCTAACTGGCTTAACATGAGTCTTTCCCCATCCAATATGTTCTCCATACTGCAGCCAGAATGATCATTTCAAAAAAGAAAATCTGATCATACCACTTCCTTGTTTAAAAATAAGTCTCCAGAAAACCATTGCTATTATGAAAAATACAAAGGTCCATACCATGTCTAACAAATTTTAATACGTTTTGACCTCAAGGTATCTCACCAGCCTCACCTTGCAGCAGCATCCACTTGTTCTTTGCTCCCCTGCAATACTGGATGCATTTCATTTCCTCACATGCACCACGTTCCTTTCCTTCACTCTGAGTCAACTCTTGCTCATTCTACCAATCCAGATCTTTTGAGGATTTCCTTAGGAAAATCATCCTTTGCCTCTTTGACTAAGGCTACCTTTCCCTTTATATGCTGTCATAGCACCTTGGTAGGTTACTATTGTTGCAATATGGAGGATGTAATTGCACTTATTTTTTAAAAAATATTTATTTAGTATTGTAGATAATGATGGTCTCTCTCACAAAGGTATGAGGTCCATCATGGTGGAGATTGAACTTGTTTTTCCTTTCCAGTGTATCTCAAGTGGTTGGCATACAAAGAACAGTAAGTATTTGTCAGAAAATGAATGAATTAATTAACGGAGAGTGAAGGCAGGAGAGCACAATATGCTGTCCTCCCCAAGTAGTCCTCTTCCATTTCAACATTTCAAGAATAAAACTTCTTTTCTCCAAAATATTGTCTTGGTATTTCTATGGACTGGATATTTCCATGGATCAGAAACATTGATTCATCCATCTTCTTCATCTCTCAAGTTTAGACTAAGGGCTGTAACTTTTATTTCCTACAAAATGTCCCTCATTTCCATCCCTTTCTCACCTTTTTAATCGTTATCCCCTTTGGACTTTCTCTAATCAACTCACTCCTACCTTATTTCATCAGCAGCTTGACTGGCTTCACTGATTCCACCCTCTAGTTACTATGATTCATATCATAAGCATCTGCCAGAAATAATAGGACTTTCTGCTTTGGGCCTGACACTCCTTTGTTTATATTCCTATAACATCTTATTTCCTATGCATCACATATATACATCTGTGCCTGGTTATCAAGAACTCCTCCATCTGTATCCATCCACTTATGAAACAGCATTTCCCATTACTCACCAATATGCAGTCTCCTCTTTCCTAGGGCTAATCACCTCATAGTTCCAAAAATGTCCTCATTTGTATCTTTACACACTTATGCCTATTAATTTTAACCTCCACTCCTAACCTGATGTCTTTCCTTCTTCACCCAAATATTATCAGGGCTTCAGGGATCATTTAAAATTTATCCTATTCCCCACCAGGAAGCTAGCCCTGAACATTCTACCCCTCATTATTTTATATCTCCTAAAATTATGATTGAATCATCTAGCCTTTAATAGGATACTGTATAAAGTTATTTTCTAAAAATTCTTGCATATAAGTCTTATTTTCTCAATTATACTATAAATTCCTGAAAGTAGGAACCATACTTTCTTTTTAAAATTTCCTTATAGCACCAGCCAAAGAGTTGAGCACATGGTTGGTCCCAAGGATTATTGTTCAATGACTGCTCTCTAATAATGAGGACATCTATTTCACATGTGTGGGAGGGAGAGAAAATGTCCTTTGTATCAACTACCCTGAAGAGATAAGTTATGTCATGCTCATCAGAAATAATTGATTACACCTGAATAAAAAAATTAAAAAATGAAAAGATTCATTTGGATCTGCTAGTAGTAAATTGTGTAAAACAGAGGATCTTCAACATCTTTTTTAGCTTGTGGAGCCTATAATCAAAGTCTTATGATGGTCTTGTGATAGGCACAGTTAAATTTTCCTTTTCCACTTATACACTCATTAACTCCTTTTTTCTAGGAACCTTTCAATATTCCAATGTTATTTGACTTAGGAAAAAGAAACATAATGTTTTCCCTCTTTATGCAAAGCATTTTTGAATACTTCAGAATAGAGATTCTCAAACTTGAGCATGCTTAAGAGTCACCTGGTGAGCCAGCTAAATTCCAGATTTCTGGGATCCACCCCAGAGATTCTGATTTAATAGGTCTGAGAACAGGACTTTGCCTCTTAACATGCTCTGACATCAGATAATTTGAATGCAGTTATCTGCTGAGTGGAATTCAAAACATGGGGTGTAATATACTCATTACCTCTATTACTCTTTCTTTCCTTTTCCCTCAATTTCTATCTTCCTATCCTTTATATTGGAAACCAGAGGATTCACCTTCTCCAATAAGATCAAGGATTCCCCCACTCCTTTATCTCTTCAGAACAACACTCCTTCAGCTCAGACAGAGCCACACCTCTCATGTTTTCAAATCTTCTCTCAAACTATGCCTTGTTGATTGTGATTGAATACTCTTATTGCTATTATATCCACCTCCAGGTAATTCATCTGGAAAATACATGGTTCACATTAGATCTCAGGACAGGTGTGGCTCAACACTGAAATCATCTAAATGCTGTTTCAACATCCTTGAATTATGAGGTTCTTTCTATTCATCTTTAAAATTTTAGCCGCAGATGGACAGATCTAGATACCCTACTGAGTCCCCATAGACTTCTCTAGCTACTGTCCCACTTCTCTTCTTTTAAAGGAAACTCTTCACAAAGCTCATTGTCTCCACTACTCATTATCCATTACTCTCCACACTCATTGTTCTGTCTTGCATCCTCTCTAGAACCCACTTCAATCAAGATTTGCTCTTATCATTCCACTGAAATTACTCTCGTCAATGTCAAAGTTCAGTTCTCGGTTTTAAGTTACTTGACCTCTCAACAGGACTTAACACATTTGATTTTTCTTTCCTTACTTCAAACAATTTATTTGTCTTGCTTTTAGGATACCTAGCACACTTTCTTGTGTTTCCAGTGATCTCATCGATTATTCTTTTTCAGTATCCTTGACTGGTTTTCCATCCTCCTCCTCCTCCTTCTTATTCACTTTTGTATCTCTCTTCTTCTTTGTCTTCCAGTTCCATTCTTATTATTTCTATAAACAGATAACTCTCAAATTATATCTCCAATTCCAACTTATTTCCTTAACTCTGGAATCATGTGTTTAACCTTCTAGTAGGTATTTCCACAATAGCAGTTTTACCATTTAGCTAATTTTCTCTATAAAGAGGTTATATCAACTTTGCATGAGTATGTGTTAAAATGTCTGGCTGGGAATAATTCCCTATCCAATATTATAAGACCAAGACCTGTTAAGTTCTGCCCATGGGTCCTGTCCCCATGTTGCAGCTCTTCATTGCCCATGGACCCTGTCCCCATGCTATTATTCGAATAAAGAAGCACTACTACCAGAACTTGAGATTCCAAGAAATCTCTCTTTCACCTCCTTGGCTTGCCAAGCCTGCATCATTTCTTCTGGTGGCCTGTATGGGCATCTTGCTTCACTGGCTTGTGAGCTGAAGTTCTAGTAAGTGCACTTTTCTTTCTTGTGCCTTTCTCTTTGTCAAGGATGGATCTAAATTCACTTCCCCATCAGGAACCTTCTTGGATAGCTGTATGAATCCACATTTGCTGCTCATGGCTACTCTATGGGGCAAACCATGCATTCAGCCTGAAAAGAACCAGCACCTTAAGCCTGAGGGTGATGAAGAATGACTTAATCCATTCCTTCCTAATCCTGTCTCTAATATATAAATTTTACACGGGTGCGGGTTGACCACTTAAGTCGTTAGGATTGTCACCAATCTCC
Organism: Equus quagga; assembly: GCF_021613505.1. NCBI lineage: Eukaryota > Metazoa > Chordata > Mammalia > Perissodactyla > Equidae > Equus > Equus quagga. The sequence continues at coordinate 35,191,950 of NC_060281.1, forward strand.
AAGACTCCTGTGGCAGGTTTCTTTTCCTAAGGCTGGATTGGGATCCCTCCCTATGGCTCCTGACCATACTCCAAACCACAGGAAAGTCCCAACTGGAACTCAGGTTCAAAGAAAGTATCAAAATCTAAGCTTTGGTTGAGTATGGGAACCCCTTCTTGGGAGACCTGCTCCAGGACACAATTGGGTAAAATGTCCCCAGACTGGCAGAAAGTTTTTCACTGTTTTTCTCTATTCTTTTATCTTTGGGACCATTCACCAGGCACCTATTGCTGCCAGGCATAATAGGGAAGATATACAAGGGATGCAATGCAAGTGGACACCCCCATCACCTCTTGCAATAGGAACCCCACAGGAGGAACAATGGGGAGGAGGCTACCCTAGGTTCAGGGGGGATTTTCAAGGTAATAGACCCTTTTCTTCCCTCTCAAAGTTGCAGTGGACATTTTGGGCTCCTTTGGAGCTTTGCAACTGAGAAACAAACAAATCTTTAAAGTGTCAAAGGCTCCACCCCTGGGAGCCCCCACTCTGGTTTCCAGGCCTGATCACCCCAGCAACACTAAGTGGGGTGCCCTCTCTTGGTGATTGACTCATTGAGTATTTTAGGTGCATAAGGAGTCAGTTATGAGGATAGGAGACCTGTGATTTATTGTGTGAACTCTTCTGCTGGTGTTGTGTGCCCCGGCATGGGAACTGTTGTGTGACCCTGATCTTGATAACCCTCAGGAAGATGCCATGAGAGTGAGGCCTGATCTCCTCTTTTCCTTTCTTTACCTGTTTCATTTGTCACCTTCTCTGTTATCACCAAGCTGAGGTTAAGTTCAGGCTGGACCTGAGCAGAACCTGGACCTTCTGTAAAATTGGAAGCTTGAAACTCTTTTGCCAGGGACTTAACTCTTAACCCTGGCACTGGGAGCCCCAGACCCCAGCCAGCTCCAGCTTTTGCCTCCTGCTTCCCTGGCTCACCTCGTGTTGGCTCAGGGACTAAGTGCCCAGGCTGAGCAGGACTTGACTAGATCTAATAACTATATTGATGCCTGTAGTAGGGCTCTGCATCCTTTCTCCAGCCCACTATCAGTCAGACACTGGCTTTACTGACATGGGGAACACCCCAAGCATCCCCAGAGACTCACTCTTTGTGTATTTTTTTTTTTTTGAGGAAGATTAGCCCTGAGCTAACTACTGCCAGTCCTCCTCTTTTTTGCTGAGGAAGCCTGGCCCTGAGCTAACATCTGTACCCATCTTCCTCCACTTTTTTTTTATATGTGGGATGCCTACCACAGCATGGCGTGCCAAGCAGTGCCATGTCCGCACCCGGTGGCGAACCCTGGGCCGCTGAGAAGTGGAACATGCAAACTTAACTGCTGTGCCACTGGGCCGGCCTCCTTGGGTACATTTTAATTGGAAACACTTTCAATTGGATGGATTATGCCCCAGAAACTCAATTTTTGGAGAAAACTTGAGTGGTTTCTTGGTGCCTTTGTGATGTTGTTGGACAGGTAGATCAACTTATACTGTCATCTGAGTTACAACCCAGTTCCTGGGAAATCAAGAACAACTGTCCTTAAAAAATCCTTATAAGGCTGGAAAAGCAGCTTTAAAGGTGATTCAGGTTCCACCCATTTCCCTTATCTCAAAGAGCTTACAAATCCTTTGGGGACTATCTAGTCCATCACTAATTCCTAAGACTGAAGAACAAAAAGAAAAAAAAAAAAAGGGAAAAGGCCATAAGAATGCCCTTGCCAAAAAAATCTAGCATCTTGAGTGTCTTCTCCACAAATATTAGTAAAAAGGCTCAAAACAAAATTTGGATTCATAACTAGGGAGCTTTGTATTATATAGCAGTGATGTTTAAAAGAATAGGTATGGAGGCTCTGCCCGTGTGTCTATATGTATCTTAGATGTGTGTGATATTTTTACCTCCAGATGGTATAACCAAAACTAAGAGCTCTGTTTAATTGGAAAAAGTAAGTAAGTGCTTACATAAATATAATAGAAACTAACCAAAATGTCTTTCAAGTTAACATGATATAAATTAATCTTTGGTAAAAGCTTATTTAAGTTTGTTGGTTTGATTTAAATGGACATGTCTTCCAGAGTTAGCATTGGATATGATGCAAACATGCAGCCTGGGTTTACTAGTGAAAAGATAAAAACAAAAAAGGCTCATGCTATCCCTGTTACAAATTTGTCAGCATAATAACTTAGAATGGTGGCTAATTTTGTCTAATGTCTCATGAAGTTTTATAGGCAATCTAAATAAGCATTGGGATTGAGTAATTAAATAGATGTGAAAAAGATAAAAGTATTGGGTAAACTTTTTAAAATAATTGTGTCTTATGACATGTATATTTAAAATAAATTCCAAAATCTTTTTGGCAACTTGAAATTTTGAAGTTTTGCTAGATTAATTTAAATGATAAAATTCATTTAGTAACTAGATCATTTCCAAATAAGATATTAAACATTAATTATTAAGTGTAAGTTTATCTACTTTTGGCTTCTTACTGCAGAGAGTCTAAAAGTGTTTGGGTCTATTACTCTGAAGTTGTATGTTTCTGGAAATTATGAAAAGTGTTTAGAATGGTGATATAAAAGACAGTTAATAATTGCTTAGTTTTTAGTCTTTACTAGGGTCTGTAAGGGTTAAAAATTCTCATTAACATTTGCAATTAAAGCTACTAAAAATTAACAAGGAAAACAACTCTGTATTCAAGGGAAATAAAATGTGTGTTTTCAGTAAAGAGGGTATAAAAAATGCAAGTATTTTTATTGGGTTAAGAAAGATAAATTTGACCTAAAGTACTAGAAGAGAAGAAAGCAAGCATGAGACAAATTCTGAACGTAAAAAGGAAGTTAATAAAGGGTTGTGAGGGAGAAATTTTGAAAGCAGTTTTATGCTGCTCAAGTTGACTAAGATTAAAGTAAAACCAATTAAGTAAATGAGTTAAAGAAAAATAAAATAAAATAAGCCAACGCAAAAGTTAAAATTTTAAATCAATGGGAAGGCAAGAACATAAATTTGCATAATAACCTTACCCTTGTTTACTATGCTTGTCTAGTAATCTCCTGTAAATGACTCCCCTGTCCTCAACATCCTCCATTGTCTTTAGCTGAGGATGGTATTTAAGATGAGAACTTCTGTCATTTTGGTGAGTTCCTCAATTTACCTGAGCCTGTCCCATGTACACATGTTATAAAACTTTGTTTATTTTTCTCTTGTCATTCTGTATCATGTGAATTTAATTCATTGTCCAGCCAGAAGGACCCAGAGTTGGTAGAGGAAATGTCTTCCTCCTCCACACCCTTCTGGGTACACCTTTGTGTACAGTGGGAAACCATGAGCTTATGAATGTCTAGACAGGTGGTGTTTGGTAGGATGATGCCTTTTATGATACCATAGTATCCCATTTCACAGCTATGTGGTCAGGTAGATGGGCAATGGAAAACTGGACCGTTAAAGGGATATCCATATGGAGTGTGACTCTATGGAAATCACTCTTGGAATTTAAGGGGTACATTAAAGTAGGACATGTTGATGCCCATTAGAAGAACACTCTTCCAGATTTGGAAGGTGAGTAGAACCACCAAGTGGACCTTTTGGTGTGCTTCCTTGAGGTGGCCATCTGGGTCTATGAAATGAGTGGACATGGGGGATTGCAATAAAGCAGAGATGGTCCAAATCTAGACATATTCCTCTTGCAGTCTGGAAAGGCACAAAATGCCAATAAGAACCGCTCTGTCAAAGAGAGAGACAGAAACTGCAGATGGCTATGGGGAAAATTTCCCTGGGGGAAGGCCCCACACATAGCTGGCAAGTGAATTACATTGGACCAATGCCAGTAGCCCCAGGGGACTATAAATTAGTCCTAACAGGAATAGACAATTATTCCAGAGTGGGCTTCACATGCCTAGTGGTAGATGCAAATGCTCAAAATACAATTAAAGGATTGCAACAGAAAATATTGTACAAATTGAGCCACTGAGTTACTTTTCTTTGGACCAAGGGGTGCACTTTACAGCCCATAGTGTGCAACAGTGGACCAAAAGATATATCAGATGGACATATCACACTGCATATCATCCTCAGAGTAATGATTTAATAGAAACTGGAGCGAGCATTTAAAATATTTGCTGTCTAAAATGGGGAGAGATAAAGGCGTGAGGGGCTGGCTTAAACACCTTCATGACTGTGTGCTCACACTCAACATGAAGGGGGTTAAGGCAAGTTCCCCACTGGATAGATTTCTCCACTTTTCTGGGGGATCTGGAGAAGACAAGGTGGGAGAGGATACAGGAGCAAGTTTATAATCCTTTCCCACATCAACAGAACTTTCCTTTTTACTACCTAGTGCAGTGGTCATAGGACCAGGGATGCAACCATGGGAACCCAAAGCAGGGATGATCCCTAAGCAAGGAACTGTAAGTACATCTTTAAATTCTTATGTCAGAATTATTAGAGGCCTGATAGAGTGGGTTGTGCTTTCACGCTATCTGGCAAAGTTGGGGCTGACAGTGAATGCTGCTGTGTTGCCTAGTGATCAGGACAGGCTGCTAGTTCTGTACCTGTGTAATCCTACCCTATGTGAGTGGGGTTCAACTGAAGGGGAGACACTTGCTAGACTAGTATTGTTGCCAGCAATCTGGACCAGCACAGTGGTTGAACCTAATGTCCCTTAAAAGGGTGGAAAAGTGTGGAAAAAATAAATGACAAATGGAAAGAAGGAGAAATAATAGCTGATGGTAAAGGAATGAATAAGTGGGTTATGCAATGAGGGAAATCCAATATTTTATTAACACCTCAAGAGAGGCTCAGAGCAAGAGAATAATATTGTCTCTTGGCATGAGCATATCAGATGCCTGGAAGGGTGAAGTCATTTGTTTGCCAAGCTCACTCTTGCTTTCGGAACCTAACAAGTTAAATGGAAGCATGAAAACGTGAGTGGCCTCACTCTGGGAAACATTTTCATATGATTTGAAGTTGGACTGGATAGTTACTAATGACCAAATGAGATTCTGCTAATGTGCAAGTATTTTTTGACTTTTATGATTGTTTTGCTATAAGGAATATGTGTTTGAGGCCAGGGGGTGGGTTCCAATATTGTGATTTGTAATAAATATATATATTTAGTCATTCAGATGACTGAAATATATTACTCAAATATATTTTGTCTTCATCCTCAGATCCTGGTTCACAGTTCCCCAAATGCTTGGAATTTCCTGAGCAATAAGAACAATGGGAGGTCTCTTGTCCTCAGTTACCCCACCTAAAAGTGGGAGCTGATTTTCAGGAGAACCAGCCATGTGATCAGACTATTAGAACATTCAGTCACACTCCCTGACTTCCTGGGAGAGGAGGGACTTGAGGTTAAATCAATTGATAATGGACAACAACTAGTCATTCATGACTACGTAATGAAGCCTCCACAAAACCCCAAAGGATAGCTTGTCAGTCCTTATTTTTTGGAGAGCTTCCATGTTGGGGAAACAGAACATTTCCATGTACCACCATGCCAGGCCCCAAGCTCCACAAGGACAGAGCTCCTTTGTTCGGGACCTTGCCCTGTGTCTATCTTCTTTTCAGCTCTTGATTCATATCATTTAATACCCTTTATAATAAATTGGTAGTCTAGTCAGTAACAAGTTTTCTTGAGTTCTGTGAGCCATTCTAGCAAATTCATCAAACCTGAAGATGGGGTCATGGGAATGTCTGACTTATAGCCAGTTAGTCAGAAGTACAGATAAGAACCTGGACTTGTGATTGACAGCCTGAATTGGAGCAGAACATTGGAACCTCCAGTTTGTAGCCAATCAGAAGCACAGGTAACAATGTGGAAATCTACTTCTATCTCCAGGTAGATAGTGTCAGAATTGAGTTGAAATTTGGACACTGCTGGACTCTGAGAACTGCTTGTTGGTGTGGGTAAGCCCCCCGCCACATGTTGGAATTGGGTCTAGGAACACTTTCCATGAAGAATACGAAAAATGAGAGTTATGCTTTTATTTCAATGTGCTTTTTCTTTTTAAGCCCAAAGGTGTTTCACTGACTTAGGAGAAGTTTTGGAACCAAAGCCTTTCAAACAAAGCCTTTGAAACAAAGGTTTCAAAGTTTTGAAACCATACTGCTTAAAATTTCCTTTAACTCATACGTGAATTAGCATCTACTTTTCCAATTGAGTAACCATGGCCCTAAATTGAAATTTTTAACATATAAGCATAATGATTTTATTGCTCACATTAAAATATGTTAACTTACAGGGACCACACAGATAAACAGGCCTAAGGAGTATCCAACCACCCATTACATGGATAGTATCGCTGTATTTCTATACCTGATTTCATTCAAGAACACAAAATAATATCTAACAAACCAGTTAACTCATATTCCAAAAACAAATTTAACATTAGAGTTTGATGGCTAGTATACCATTTGTTCAAGTTTCCCATGTATTACCTAGGAATATGTTGTTTAACACAACTGGACTATACTTTCTGACTTATTTTTCCTTTATTCAGTCCCTCTGTTATACATATTGGAAATAATTTGAGGAGCAGCACGATTTCACATCTCAACTTTCTCATTTCCTCTTTATGAGTCAGAAGAGTTCTCTAGATTTCTTCAAGTCAGAGCCTCCTTCTAATCACTCTACTCAAGGCTCCCTTCACTTCCTTGTTCCTCAAAGTATAGATCAGTGGATTTAGTACAGGAGTGACCACACTGTACATAATGGCCATGATACGATCTTGGTCTATGGAACTACCTGAGGCAGGACGAATGTAAGTTAAAAGAACAGGAGCATACAAAAGAATAACTACCATGAAGTGGGAGGCACAAGTGGACAGTGCTTTGTGAAGCATGCTGCAAGAATGGGTCTTGAAGAAAAGATAGATGATAATGTAGAAATAGGAGAGAAGTGTTAAAAAGAATGGGCCCATGCCAATGGTCCCTGTGACAGTATTGAGGAGCCACTGGTTGAGCTCAGTATTCCCACAAGCCAACTCCAGCAATGGCTTAACATCACAGAAGAAGTGATGGATATGGTTGGAACCACAGAAGTTCAAGCGAGAGGTCATTATGGCATGCATCAGGGCATGGAAAAAACCAATGATCCAGATAGTGATAGCCATTTGGGTACAGAGCTGATGATTCATGATAAGAGGGTAACGAAGTGGTTTACAGATAGCCACAAAGCGGTCAAAGGCCATTACACCCAACAACATGGCCTCAGTGCTGCCTAGAAAGTGGAAGAAGTGAAGCTGGCTGATGCACCCCAAGAAAGAAATTGCTTTGTGTGTAGAGAGGAAGTTCTCTAGCATCTTTGGCAGTGTCACTGTGGAGTAGCAGATATCTAGACATGACAGATTTCCCAGGAAGAAATACATAGGCGAGTGGAGTCTTGGATCAAAGATGACAATCGTCAGGATGGCTCCATTCCCAGCCACAATGAGAAAGTATATTGCAAGGAAAACCGTGAAGAGAAAAGTCTGCAGTATCTGGATGTCTGTTAATCCCAGGAGGAGAAATTCGGTGACTAAGGTTTGATTCAGCATCACTTAAAAAAAAATACAAAAGAGTCTATGGCATGCCAGCTCTAATGAGAATCAGAGTCTTTTCAGCCTAGGATTTTTCCCACCTAGACAACAATATTTAGAGGGAGAACATTGTTGTTTTAGGTAATCCCAATCTTAGAGGCTGTACAGTATTTGGATCCTTAGAATATTAAACATCAAGGTGACATTTTGCTTATGGACTGTGACTCAACTACTTTTTTCATTATTAAACTTATCGTTAATATTTTTATCTTTCTTCCAGGGATTCAGAGCATGTTGCCAGCCTATCATCTTCTCTAACTTTGAATATCTCCCTTCTGATACAAATTTCCTTTCATCTGCATAAGTCAGCTCTAAAAGGCAGCAAGCTTTTAAGTACTTCATCACACTGCTATCTCTTGACCTAGTAAGAAACCACCTAAAGGCTTTCTACTTAAGAAGAATAAGCAGGGAGAGAATAATAAGAACTATAAGGAAATCTGATAGAAGTGCAGATGTTGGAGTGCTTCCTATGGAAAGGGAATCATTCAAAATTTGGAAAATCCTTGAAAGGAGAAGAAAAATATTTGAGGTGAGTAGAATAAAAAACTGATATAACTAGGGAACACTTCTGGGGAGACTTTGGGATTCTAGGCTTTACAGTTGGTGGAAACTTTGAAAAATTATCTAACCTCTACTACACTTCCATGAAAGGCTGGCTTCAAGCAATTCAGAGTAGCTTTCCTTGACAGCTATGTATATTTTGTATACTGTTAAAACACCACTCTTATTTAAGATACAAATGAAATGCCAAATAAAATTTTCATTTCTCTGGGCCACAAAACAAAATTGTTTCAAAAGTTAATTTTGGGAAAAAATCCTTTTCACTTAAAGAAAATTAGCAACCATACTTATCTTTACTAAATGATTTATTTCCCTGCAATTTCAATATTTAGAGATTATACATTTACCTTGTAAAATATCTAGAGAACTAGGTATGTTGAATTGAGAGTGAGAAATGGCAATAAAAATGTAAGAAGTAAAGAGCCTTCATAATCCACAAACACAATGAGTTCATCATAAGATAAGAAACTAGCTCTACATTCTGGGAATTAAAGTTTAATTAACACTAGCAAGCAAACAAAAATGTGGGCAACTGCTCAACCTGTCTCCTATATCATTCTCTTACCTGACTATGTGTTCAAATTCACAGCTAAGAAAGTTTTTCAGGTTTGCATTCCCAGTGATTATAAACAGAAGAAAAATATTTGAAGTGATAGTTCATATTGGGATTGCAGCATAAGCTCTTCAGCTTCAAAAACCTCTTCCTCTCTTTCTGAAATTCTGCCTGCCTTTTATGAGCCACAGATTTCTAGACATATAAATCCTAAGAGAATGTGTCCTCTGGGTCTGAGAAAGATTGTTCTAAGAATAAACAGGATATATTTCCATACTTGCAACACAAATGAATTCCCTTTAGGGGATTCCTTTCTTGGGTTCTATATTTTTTCCTTGTTCCTATTTTCTTTCTTTCTTTTTTTTTAAGCTATCTTTCTTTCTTAGTTTTGGGACCATGGAGAGGACAAATCTTAATGGCTCATATGTTTTCTTAGTTAACTTGTCTTTTATTTCTTGAGACAGAGGAATGGATATACATTCTCAACTTGGGGACTTCCCTGGAAAAACTCTGTGTATAAAATGGGAAGAAATTTGGCAATGATAGTTAAGGTATGAGGGCCAGTACATCCTATTGATCTGTACAGAAAGATTATTATCTTTAACATTCTACTCCTTTATTGCTATATGTCTATGGAAAACAAAGGAAGGGGAATAGAGAAGTAGTATTGCTTTTGTTTCTTCTAAATCTGACTCTTCACTGTTGATAATAACAGTAAATTGTTTTCTTGAATTTTGGATCCCAAAGCTCACATTTTTCTCTGGAAGCATGAGGCTCCTCTTCCCAGTGTATATCCTTGCTTCTTTCTCTATCCTTTAGGTAAAAATACCCTGTCTGTTTCATCCAAGGAATATCAATGTGCAATCAGACATCTCCAAGCTTTCTAATAACCATTATAAATGCCATGTATTTTGCTTATCTTTCTACTAAGGTCCTTTCTTGTTGTTTTGAGGGATTATATACTCGTCACATTAATAATTCCTTATTATATAATATGTTATGAATGTAATAGAAGTAACATTTATTATACGCTCACTTTGTAAGTTATTGTTTTGAGTTTTTCACATGTATTAGCTCATTTAATTCTTTCAAACATCAATTGAAGGAAATACCAAAATAAGTTGTACTTTGATTACAATACAGGTCAGAAAGTATGACAGACATATTTTGTAAACCTTCCCAACAAAATTTTCCTTTACCTGTATACCATACATTTGTTTGCATGGATGTGGTTGTTACTATATGGTGTAATACCGGCTTTACTAGTCAAGCAGACCACCTAAAGATAATGAGACTTATACTAAGGAATAGGTGGGCCGAGTAGAAGTAAATTTGGGATTCCATTGCTCTCCAGGGTATAGCCACACACCTTGTCAGAATTCACACATTTGAGTGGATACAGGGGTCCAGTGGGAATTATTTGATAATAAGGCTCATCTTCCTCCAACAGGGAGGCTTCTAGCAGAATTTATAATTGTTCCTATTCCTACTAATTGAACAACATCATAGGTGGAGCTTGTTGTAAGTTTAGATACTCAAGCCGTGATGGAACACTTATGTGAATTACAGAATCCTCTAACAAATTTTCATAAGTTAGGTGGGCTATGTAATTTCAATAGATGTACATTTTGGGCTTCTGACATGAGCAAAGACCACCGGCCCATTGCTACTTCAGATTCTATTTGAGTTAACATCTCTAAAATCTCTTGTTGGGTTAAAGTACATGTTCTTTTTCATGGGTGGATATGGGCATTTTCTGTCTTAATATGTTCAGCTTGTTCTAACCATTTTATTAATGCTAAATTATCAGCCCAAACGTATTCCTACCTTTTACCTTCTTCTTGAAATAATAATCCTTCTAATTTACCTTTTTGTATTAGAATGCTTTTTTTCTTCTGAATATCTTTTTTCATTAAAGGCAAACTCAGTCTGTCCAAGAATACTAATCCTGATCCTATAGCTCCTAAAGCTCACTTTTCCCTTTGGGGCCACTGCTGATTATTCCACCAAATATGTTGTTGCCATTGCAAGGTAAAGTTTCACATAGCCTTCCTGGTCTTACAGTAAGATGAAATTCAGGAGGGGGTTGGACATTCCAGGTCACCCCTAAAGTGGAATTTTTGATAGATATCCATTGATTTTTAAATTTTGTTTTGTTTCAGGCCATTCCATCCACAAAAACATGGTTTATGAGTGCACTGGATGTTTTGGCATACTGGGAAAGCAGCCATAATTTTTTTCATTATACCCAGAAAACTTTCTTAATAATTGGTCGTCTAGGTTTATAGATACACAGTGGTAAGTTTGCTGGGTATTATACATGATGTGAGTTCGATTTGAATTAGATAACAGTCCTTGAAAATTTCTCCACAACAATGGTCCCTTGTAATATACACATCCCCAAAAGAACTTCTAAAAGCCGAGGGAATATTAGCGTATTTCCAAGAAGTCATAAACATTTTATCTAAGTCATCATCCTAATATAAAACTAAGGCTGTGTTTGGGGTTATATTAGCCGTATTGGTGGGCAAACATGGTGTTTCTTTGGCATGTATTAGAGGGAGGGGGCGAATAGACAAGTGAGTCCAACATTGTCCAAATTAACAGGTGTAATAAAATGAAGGAAAAAAGTAAGAATACAGCGCCTGGTCCTGAATTTTGAGAGGGGTTATCTGGCTCAGACGTCAGCAGCTTCTCTTTCTAGTCAGTTTGATTTGGAGGTCTCCAGAAGTTGTTAAGGACCAGATGCCAGGCGGAGACTTCTTTATCCTTGAGATGTATCTCCAAGGTTAAATGCTTTCTAGTTCTGCAAGAGTGTCAGTGGTTAGTAGCACTTGGTAAGATCCTCTCCCATGGAACTGGAGGTATCTCTTCTTTTAGTGTCACTTCCAGAATACCCAGTTACCAAGCTCTAAACTGTGATCAACAGGGTCCTTTAAACTGGAATCCTGGAAAGCTTCTTTATCCTGCTGACGATAAGCTTGAGTATAAAACATTAGAAACTTAGAGAATCTGGGCCTACTAGCATAAGGCAACAAGGGATCAGCAAAAGGTAATGTTTCAACAGACACTGATCTCTCAGTGACCATCCCATGTGGGGTCAGTTCATATTTTCCAAAGAGGGAACTGCAAGTAGTCAGTGAGACCAAAGGCGATACATTAGGCCAGGGGAGTTCAGTCTATAGGTATATAACAAAACCTTAAAGACAATTAACAGGACTAGAATCCAACATCTACAAGGGTGCAATATAACTTTTTCTCTCCACAATTACCCTCATTTTTTTTTACCAAAGATAATCACAATAAAACTAATTTGTTTATATTAAAAATTGGCCTGATTACTTGTATAAATGAAAATAATACTCACTGAGAATTTCTGAATTCTGGAGGGATCAGGTAGGGATAAAAGTAAACGTTTCATTTTTTTTCACAAAGCTGTATCTTACCAAATTGTTAATAGCTTAAGAGAAAAGATTTCTTTAAATCAAGTTCAGTTGTATGATCTGAAAATTTATAAGAAACCTGTATTCTAGAACATCAGAGTCCTTTCCATGAATCTCTCTGAAGATGAAACATATTTGCAAAAGCAAAAGAGTAAAACAACTGGCTGTAAATGACAAAAAAGCACCTTAAAATAGCATGGATAAAGATTTGATTACAATGCAATTGGCAAGGAAATTTAGTTATTTCTATAACATGTATTTTAGATAATGAATAGAATTATACAGAGACATATCAGATTTTTAGGAATTTTATATAATTTTTAGAACAGGTATTAATAACATTTATCCACACAACATAAGCTAAGAAGGTTCATCATCATTTATTTTACCTGCTTCTCATGAAATTTGGGAAACATACCAAATAAATCAATTAACCTAATTACAAAATAAACGTAATTAATTTAGCATCTCCCTCTTTATAGAAATAGAAAACACGTTCTTTGAGAAGTCCTAGGGATCACTGGAAATTCTCAAAACTATTTTAGGTCAAAAGAAAGATTTTATTTAGAATTTGAATTTTGGGGAAGTTTGTCAGAAATATCAAAAGGTTTTAAAACACTTGGTCAAATAGGATCTTAGTTCTCTGTGAAACAATGTTAAGTTATCCATTTAACCAAAGTGAAAATAGAAGATGTTAATGGCAAACATAGAGAGTTAAACAGTTAAAAAAAAAACTTAGCTCTCCTAATAGAGACTTCAGCTTTTTGAACATGGGCCAGTATTATGACAAAACACAGGATCCTTGCCTTTTAGGTAGACTTACTTAAGGGCGAAGAAAAACTCTTCATAATCTCTTTATCAAGAGCAGGTTAAAAGTCCAAGAAAACTATCATTTTAAGAAAGAGAAAGAAAACCAAATTCTATTTTTTCACCAGTGTACTTTTGATATTAAAACACATTTACTTAATTAAATTTATTTCAATCATAGTCAACTTGACCATGCACAAATTGTTTTCTTCAAGATTTCTCTTCAACAAGCCTTCTATAACTTTATTTTACATTCAGAATTTGTCCCATGCCTTTCCTCCTTCCTAGCACTTTAGGACAATTTGCTTTCTTACTAAGCAAACAAAAATATCTCCACTCCTTATAGCTTCTTTACTGGAAACATACATCTTAAAATGCTTGTACCAGATGTTTCCCTTACTCTTTTACATTCGCACCCTGTGGATTGGCAGACATAAATACTGTCTAGAAACATGTACTTTCTCACAGAAAATTTATCAGCATGGCACAAAATATGTTTACTATAAACCCAAGTATTTTTCTAGTTTCTCTCAAATAATAAGCCAAAGGTAGATAAATCCACGTTTAGTAATTAATTTTTAATATGTTGTCTTATATGGAAATGATCTAGATACTCAATAAATTCCTATCATTTAGCTTAATTTAGCAAAACTCAAAGGTTTTAAGTTATCAAAAGATTTTAAAGCTATTTTTAAGTACATACACCATAGAACATAATTACTGATAAAATGTTCACACAAAACCTTTTATCTTTCTCACATCTAATTAGTTTAATTGTGTCCAATAATTATGTTTAGATTGCCTACAAAATCTTCATGAGATATTAGACAAAATCAGTTATCATTCTAAGTTATTTTTGCTGACAAATTTTGTAACAGAAATAACATGTCTGTATCATATCCAATGTTGATAACTCTGAAAACATGCTATTATTTCAATCAAAGCAACCAGCTTAAATGTTTTTATTTACCAAAGATTATTTTATATCACATCAACTTGAAAAACATTTCAGTTAGTTTCCATTATATTTAGAAAGAATTTATATAAGTACTTACTTTAAGCCAATTTGATAGAGCTCTTTTAGAAATTATACATCCAGAGGTAGAAAAATATCACATATATATAACAGGTGTATATATAGACATACATAGATACATAGACAGACACAAGCAGAAACCTCAAGTAGTTTTCATTAAATTTTTGCTATAAATTAGGCACAATACAAAATTCACTAATTTATAAAGGAATAGGTGGGTCCAAACAGCATTTCTGGCAGATAAAATAAACTAAGGTTATCTGCTTAGGAATTGGTGATGGTCTAGATAACAGTTCCTGGAGGGGTTACAAGCTTTTTGAGATGAATAAGGGAGGTTTTTGCAATTAGTGAAAGGGAATGGGTGAATATGAATTTCCTCTAGAGCTGCATTTCCAGTTTTGCAAAAATTGTAAGATAAGGACAGTTGCTCTTGAATTATCAGAAATTGAGTTGTAACTTAAATGACACTATAGGTTGATCTACCTTTCCAACTGCATCATCCTTAATTTTCTTCTTTCCCTTTGGATATATAGTTTTATTTTAACTTAGGGAAGAAGGCCTATGTACAAAAAAAATCCTATCAGGCTTTGAACGTCAGTTTCCAGTTTGGCCAAATATCTGATCATAAGTTGCTAAGTACTTTCAAATATCTTGTCAGGTTTCAGCCAGAATAAATAGTAAATATTTCTGGCAATAGTAAACAACTCCATAATTTTTCAATTTTACCTTCCCCTTGAGTGTTGAAGGGAAAATACAGCAGTTTCCCAGAAAATCTCTTAGAGTCTCATTAACTGTGGGAGGGGCTCATCTCAGGTAGATTATGGGGGTATCTATAAAACCATAACTTAATAGACTTCTATATAATCTTTTCTTTTAGGTACCTCTTATAATTTCATTTTTCATTAGCTTTTTGCAACAAAACTTTCAATAAGGCTAATTTTGAATTTTGAAACCTTTGTTTTTAAGTGCATTTCTTAAATGATTTTATATAATTGGGACGTTCCTTCTAATGGCTAATGTAACCCCCTTCAGCCTGGCAGCAGTTTGGCAGGATCCTAGCCACAAATAGAATTTAACTCACATTTCTGTACAGCTGTATCTGGTCACAGATAGGGTACAGCTGCATTTCTGTTCACCCATATTTTGGGGCCCAACTTGACCATTACTAAGCCAAGCTCTTGGGACAAAAACCAGGCTTAGTAAGATTTCACTGTTCTTTTTAAATATTTATAACTTCTGAGAGCATGATTTTAAGCAGGTGTGCTGGAAGATGGCATGCTTGATTCTTTAGAGATTAAAGATTACATTTAATCTGTCTGTTCCATGTTTCTCAATTGAAGTGCATAGAAATACAAGTTTTGGAAGTTCAAAGGAGCCCCAAAGTGACCATGGTAATTTTAAACCACGTTTAGTATTATCGGTCCACTGGGACAAAAATTTCTGAGAAGAAGGACCATGGTTCTTAAATATAAAGCCAGCTGGCCTTCCTTAGGGAGGTTGATCATTTATGGTTGCTCTAGAACAATTGTTCCCCATTTTGACTATCTAAGACTTAAATTATCTTTTGTCAGGTTTTTTCATTTTATTAAGAATGGTCAAGTAAAGACTCTATACATAATGTACATAAAGTCTGCTGGAGTTCCAGTGGGTAGCTGCCCATCCAGGAGCTTGTCAGGTTTAAAAGTATGGTTTCACATTTTCTTTTAACTTCATTTTAGTATAAAGTCTGAGAAATTCCTAAGAGTAGTGTAGCAGGTCAAAAATGTTATACTTGGGAGTGTCACTTCCTAAAAGGCTGTGAACACTCTCTGATGTGTCTTGGT
Source organism: Equus quagga (assembly GCF_021613505.1). Classification (NCBI taxonomy): domain Eukaryota; kingdom Metazoa; phylum Chordata; class Mammalia; order Perissodactyla; family Equidae; genus Equus; species Equus quagga. The sequence goes on from NC_060281.1 coordinate 35,207,763, forward strand.
TTCTTCTGCTGGCAGTCTAAAACTGTCATGGAGGCTCACAATACTGGATGACCAATCCTCATGCGTGCATCTCTGGACAAGCCATTGCTTATGTAATGTGAATGATCACAATAGAGTTCCTTATGGGACCACTGCACATCATGAGGATTGACCTCAAACACTTCAACTAAGTTCTCAGTTGCCTGAGAACACCTTGCTCCTGGAAGGAGTAAGTGCCCCTTTGCTTTGGAGCTGAATGAGTTCAGCCTCTCATTTTGCTGTCAAACAATTTGTTCAGACTTTGTAAACATAAATCTTTTCCAATTAAAACCCAAATTTAAAGGTAAGCCAACCTGATTCACTCCAAAATTTCCCCTAGGTTCCCCTTACCTAGAAAAGTACTGGAACACCCTTAAGATGTTAACTCCTAATAATGAAAACAACTTGAATAAAAGTCGGGACCTTCAGCTTAAATAAGGAGGTCCAGATAACAAGAGAACTCATTAAAACACCTGAAGAGTGCAGTGAAGCCAGGGGATAGCAATGGACCCTTGCTGGTACCAACTGCCAGTTCAAAGTAGGCTCAAAGAGGTCTCAGGTGGGTTTCTCTGAAATTCTGCTGGCTCTGGCAAGAGATATCATTGCAAATAATCAATAATCATTCTATAGTAGAGAGTTTTATTTGAGCCAAACTGAGGACTATAGCCTGGGAGTTGTAGCCTTCATAGGGGAAGAAAGTTTTTTGGAGAAGAGCAATTTTCAGCACAGTTATATATCATTTCAAAACAAAGATACATACACCAAGCATGACAGAGGTACATTACTTAAGTGTTCAAGGAGGTGTTTGTTACAGATCAGCATGTACACAGTGGGTGTACATGACCCTGGGGTCATAAAAAGGAGGCATTAATTCTTATCTTCAAACAGTATATTTTCTTCAAGTTTTTTTAACTTTAGGGTAATGGTTACAATAGATGCATAATGTACCTTTGACAGGCAGTAAGTCAGGCTTCTTTGGTTCAAATAAAATTCAGTCCAGATCAGGTTCAAATCAGAATGGCTTTCCCGTATACATGAAAATATAAAAATTTCTTATATCAGAACACTTTGTTCAACACAACTGGACTAGATTTTCCTATCTATTTTTCCTTTATTCAATTCCCTCTGTTATACAATATTATAAACAATTTGAGAAGCAGCACAATTTCATATCACAACTTTCTCATTGCCTTTTTGTGCCTCAGAAGAGTTCTCTAGCTTTCCTCAAGTCAGAGCCTCCTTATGATCACCCTACCCAAAGTCCCCTTCACCGTTCAGGATGGCAATGATCTGATCCTGATGCATGGAGCTACCTGAGGCAGGACAACTGTAAGTTAAGAGAATAGGAGCATAGAAAAGAATAACTCCAATGATGTGGGCGGCACAAAAGGACGGTGCTTTGTACAGCATGCTACAAGAAAGAGCCTTGCAGAAGAGATGGCTGATAATGTAGAAATGGGAGAGAAGTGTTAGTAAGAATGAGACCTTGGCAATTGTCCCCGTGATGGTACTGAGCAGTCACTGATTGAGATCACAAGTCAGCCTTGTCAACGGCTTAACATCACAGAAAAAGTGATGGATAATGTTGGAACCACAGAAGTTCAAGTGAGAGGTCATTATGAAGTGCAGCAAGGCATGGAAAAAACCAGTGGTCCAGGTAGTGATAGCCATCTGGGTAATAGAGCTGATGATTCATGATTAGAGGGCAATGAAGCGGTTTGCCACAAAGCAATCAGAGGCCATTACATCCAACAACATGACCTCAGTATTGCCCAGAAACTGGAAGAAGTGAAGCTGGCTGATGCATTCCAAGAAAGAAATTGCTTGTGTGTTGACAGGAAGTTCGTCTAGAATCTTTTTCATTGTCACCATGGAATAGAAGATATCTGGACATGACAGATTTCCCAGGAAGAAATACCTAGGTGAATGGAGCCTTGAATGTGACATGACAATGATCAGAATGGCTCCGTTCCCAGCCACATTGAGAAAATGAATTGTGAGGAAAACCACAGAGAAGGGTTGCAGACTTGAATGTCTGTTACTTCCAGGAGGAAAAATTCAGTGACTGACGTTTGATTCAGCATCACTTAAAAGAAAAGACAAAAGAATATCTGGAATGCTCTCTCTGATGGGAATCAGAATCGTTTCAGTCTGGGATTTTCCCTCCTAGACAATAATATTTTGAGGGAGCACATTGCTGTTTTACATCGTTCCAACCTCAAAGGTTGTACAATATTTGGATCATTAGACTATCTAATGTTAAGATTCCATCTTGGTTATGGACTATGATTCAACCATTTTTTGTCCTTCTTAAAATTGTCATTAATATTTTTCTTTCATGCAGAGATTTAGAGCTTGTTGCTGCTCTACCATCTTCTCTGACTGTGAACATCTACCTTCTGATATAATTCTCCTTTCATCTTCCTAAGTAAAAGGGGGCAAATTTTTAAGTACTCTACCACATTCCTGTCTCTTGACCTAGTAAGAAACCATCTAAAAGGTTTTTACTTAAGAAAAATAGGGAGTGAATTATAAGAACTATAAGGAAATCTGATAGAGTGCATACATTGGAGTGCTTCCTATAGAAGGGAAAGCATTCAAAGTTTGGAAAATCCCTAAGAGGAGAATAAAAAGATTTGAAATGACTAGAATAAAAAATGATTTAACTAGAGAACACTACTGGAGAGCCCATGGAATTTTAGTCTTTACAGCTGGAGGAACTTGTGAGAAATTATCTAACCTTTACTACACCTCCATGAAAGCTTGGCTTCAAGCAATTCAGAGTAAGTTTCTTTGATATTCGTATATATTTTTTATATTGTTAAAGTTTACTACTCCTGGTTAAGATACAAATGTTATGCCAAATATCATTTTCATTTCTCTGACCCACAAAACAAAACTAACAAAAATTCATTTGGGGAAAAATTTTTTTCCTAACATTTAAAGAAAATTACCAATCAAACTTACCTGTACTAAATGATTTATTTCACTGCAATTTCAATATTTAGAGATTACACATTTATTTTGGAGAATATTCAGAGAATCATGCATGTTGAATTGAGAATGAGATATGGCAACAAAAATGTAGGAAGTAAAGAGTCTTTATAATTCACAAACACAATGAGGTGTCCATCATAAGATAGGAAACCAGCTCTAAATCCTGGGCATTAACATTTAATACTGGCACGCAGACAAAAAATATGGGCAACTCCTCCACCTGTCTCCTATTTCATTCTCTTACTTGACTGAGTGTTCAAATTCAAAACTAAGAAAGCTTTTCCAGGATAACAATGTCAGTGTTTATAAATAGAAGAAAATATTTGAAGTGAAAGTTCATATTTGGATTGCAGCATAATCTCATCTTCAAAAACTCTCCCTGTCTTTCTGAAATTCTACTTGCCTATTATGAACCGTAATCTCTAGATAAATCTTGAGAGAGTGCGTCCCTTGGGTCTGAGAAGGATTGTTCTAAGAGTAAACAGGATACATTTCCATACCTGCAACACAAAGGAATTCACCTTGGGAAATTCCTTACTTGAGTTCCATATTTTTTTCACTGTTCCCACTTTTTTTGGTAAAACTTCCTTGAGAAGTTTTGACATCTTATTTCTCAAGCTATTTCAATGTGATAGGCAACATTGTTTCTAGAAGAGAGACCTAAGGCCAGCACAGGGTAGTGGGTTAAAATTGATTTGTTTGGGCAAAGCCAGGATTTTGTTGTTGTTGAGGAAGACTGGATCTGAGCTAACATCTGTTGCCAATCATCTTTTTGCTTGAGGAAGATTGGTCCTGAGCTAATGTGTGCAAATCTTTCCTCTATTTTGTATGTAGTTTGGCACCACAGCATGGCTTGATGATTGGTGTAGGTCTGTGCTCAGGATCCAGACCCATGGACCTGGGCTGCTGAAGTGGAGCACACCGAACTTAACCATTAGGCCACTGTGCTGGCCCCAAAGCAACGGTTCTTGAAAGACGATGATATTTTAATGAAAGGGCTGTGTGATAGACAAAAGTCTACCCACATACAGAGGAAGATTACAAAGGGTTCCTCTGTTGTAGCTTAGGTTCTGAAATTTAAGAATAAAAAGTATCTCCTGAGAAGATGTAACTGAATGCCTGCCCTTCATAGTGTTTACAGTTTGAATTAATCCATGACATATCTTAAAAAAATCTCAAGACAAGATTTAGTGTAAACATTGTTTTTAGGATGGTTATATCCCTCTATCATCTGCTGGAAGTAAATATTTCTGAAGGTATTCACTCAGAGATGTCATAAAGAATATTGAAAAACCAGTATGGTAAGTAACTTATTTACTATGATCTTGTATTTGAACAAAAATACATAATACATATTATAGATTTGCTTCCTGGATGATATAATTATGTGCACAAATCATTCTTCAAATCATTTGGATAATCTAAATGATTCATTGATTTTAGATGATTTCTCCTGTGGTCATTTGTTTCTTATCACTGTTTCTAGGTGAATGGTGTTCTAGTTCCATAATTTGACACAGGGAAGAGCAACAGATTTGCCCACAAATTTCCTATTAAATTGGTAGTCATTAAGTTATTTGTGGATTATTCACTATAGAATTTCTCTTTACATTATCAATATAGTTTTTGTAGCTGAAATCTTTACTAACTTCTGCTGAGCTGAAATAAATTCATTGAATTTTTTCTAGCTCTTATACTTTGAAAATTATATATTCAAATACCTTTATAATTAAAGAACTCAGAAAGTTTGTTAAATGAAATGCCTCGTGTAATTAATTGATTTAACTTTCTATTAAATTTTGTGTTTTTAGGGTGAAAAAATTCTTCTGAATAAAAATATGAAGTCCGCCAACTTGAAAGAACACCTCAGGTCTGTTCATTCTGAGAGAGTGTCACAACGTGTTTTGGCATTTATGTTTTTCACGTGAAGAGAACTGGACCTTAAAATGATGGGACACTTGCAAACTAGGATTTGCTGATTCTCAAAAACCTTTTCTTAGAGCACACTATAAAGTTACTTTCAAAGGCCAAACAAAAGAAGCCTGATGGAGGAGCTTTAGTGAAGGCAGTTGCCCTGGAAATGGGGCAGGTGGTTTATGGAAGGGAACTGAGAAAAAGTCGGAAGCTATTTCTTTATTAAAGATGAAATTTATCCTGGAATAGTTAACACTTCTTTAAACATTTTGAAGTAGATCTTTGAGGAACAGCAGCCTTGCCACTTCTCTTCAGTGAACAATTGGGTGACACTGCACACATCTCTCAATGTACCAACTCTGCTTTTCCGTTTGTTCTGCTGAGGCTGATGTTATAGAATTCCTATTTTATGAGTTTTCTTCATAAACTATTAAGGTTATTGATGTTTTGGAAACAATGAAAAAAATTTTAAAACAAAACTTTGTAAAGAAAAGCTTCACACTTAGCTAAGAGGGAGCTTCTCTGATGTTTGGTGATGCATCTACTTTTGATTCTTTAGTGATGAAGGAAGCTTCTGAATTCTTACCATTCATTGCACTTTACACAGGCATGCTCTAACAATAGAGATGTTTCCAATAATGCTGAAATTCCACAGTCAAAATAACCATCAGAAGTAATCAGAAGCAGGGCCCTGTATCATTGATTAAAAAAAAAATTGTCATGAAATGAGAGTCTAACGCGAAGAGCTTGTCAACCACATAGAATCTTGGTGTCTTTCAGAAGTCTAATTTTTTAAACTAAAGTTCCAAATCTGGAACACTTTGGAATAAATATTTTTATCTAGGTTTTGGCTTATCTGGTAGAAATTTATAACAAAGGAATAAAAAAAGTCTTTAGGTTGCAGTCCTGCAGTCATCATTAAGGATGTTACTGAAAATTAAAAAAAAAAATTTTTGATTAAGCTAGAAGATGATCTCTTACTTTATATGTCATGCAGGTCTGTATTGACTTTTTCATAATGAGCCTGTGTTGTTTTTATAATCAGGAAAAAATGTGTTTTGTGGAAAAATATTTTGGCAGGAGTCCAATCTTAATAATTATGCTTGGTGAAGGCTAATGTAACAAAATAAATATATACTTCTTCATTGCTCTACATGTTATTAGGTCAATTGAATGGCAGAACATCCCTCTGAGGGAAGTATAATGACTTCATTGTTCTTTATTCTCTCTATGTAGTTCTCTGCAGATGAACTCTCATCTGCTTAGTGTCTTACCTAACTAATACTAGAAAATGGGTGAGCATCCAATCCAGATGCATGGACTACAAAGCTTGTGCCATTTGTCTGCAGTAACATTAACATGCTATTATCTACTCCTTTTGCCTCTGAAGAAGCTGCATAGTTGAAGGAACTGGTAGTATATGGAGATATTGAGCACCAGGAGAAGCAAATCTTACTTAAAATGTGCTACAGATAACTCACAAAAAATATATGAACTTAATGTTTTAAAAAGCTTCATTGCGGGGCTGGAACGGAGGCATAGTGGTTAAGTTTGCACACTCTGCTTTGGCTGCCTGGGGTTTGCAAGTTCAGATCCCTGGCGTGGGCTTAGCACTGCTCATCAAGCCATGCTGTGGCAGCATCCTACATACAAAATAGAAGAAGATTGGCAACAGATGTTAGCTCAGGGTCAATCTTCCTCAAAAACACACACACAAAAGCTACACTGCAAAGGTAAAAGGCAATGGTTGGGGATTTTTTCTATTTGGATATTCTAACAGCTTTGCCTTCTTCTGGCTTCTTGTGTGGCACTATCACTGAGTCTGGTTGGGTGGCAGACTCCTTGGATCCAAGACTCCAACATCTTCAGAGCTTCCTTGTCATCCTTGTTGCAGAGTATTTGTATAGAGGAGAAGACTGAGAAGTAGGGTGATGACTGACTAGAAGATGGCCTCAATCTTGTTGATATTTGACTCCTATTTTACTGCTGGGAAGACACACATTAAGATGAGAGAGCCAAAGCAGATATGACCACAGAAAGATGGGCTGTGCATGTGAAAAAGGCCTTGTATTGAGCAGCAGTGTAAGCTATGGCTAGAATTGTGACCAGGATTTGGGCATGAGAAGCTATGGTAAAGATCAGTGCTCCTAGAATAATGAGAGTGCTAAAAGCATAACCCACCACTTGGATGGCATATATATCTCTGCATGAAAGGTGGAAAATTTAATCTGTATCACATAAGTGGTTAACCTGGTTGCTGCTGACCATTTCACTACCCACTGTTACTCAACTCCCAACTTTGTGGTACTCTGGCCAGTGTCTGTAGGTCTTTGATTTCTCTGCCCCACATTCCCTTCATTTCTCCTTGTACAAATCTCCTTCTGCAGCCAAGGATTATCTAAGCTGACAGGGCTGTCTGGAATCCCCACTGGTGCATCTTCTCCTCAGAGCTGGAGCTGTTGCTGTGGTAAAACAAGCTACAGGGAACCTAGTTGTTTTTTGTGGCCTGCTGCCTGGAATTAGGATGTCACAGCACCTCACCATATATGGGACCAAAGCTGATGCTGCTCTGCACCCCATCACCAGCCCCAGGTCCCAACATAACTTGGGAAGCAGCCACTGCTCTGAGCCCTGTCCTCCTGGGTCTCAGGTCATGCATTGACTGCCATTGCTGGGGCCAAGCTGTCACTGCTCTGAGCCTCAACCCCTGGGTCCCAGGTTGAGGCTCTGGCCAGTCATTTCTGGGCCTCTGCTGCCATTGTTTTGAGACCCACAGCCCAGGTCCCAACACACAATTTTAATGGCCACCACCAGTGACTTGATGCTGCTGTTCTGCATCTTCCCTCTAGGATATGAGTTGGGGTCTGACCCAACACTCCTAGGCTTTTTTGCTATTGTGCTCATTCTCTGGGCCAAAGCCACCACTGTAACCTGTCATCACAGAGCCTGTGCCACTGCTGCATTCTCCCCAACCTCATCATCTGAGTAACTTCAGCAAACCCAGAGACACATGACTGCAGTTCTGTGGGAGATCTGCACATGTCTGTACCTTAGACACCAGGGCCACTGCTACAGCAAGTGTACCTGTGCCCCAGGACCCAGGTACTGAGGAGTTCTATGTGTTCTTGATGCCAGGAGCCCAGTTCTGTTGCTCTAAGCATGAGCTTACCAGACCAGACACCAAGAGTGATCTCCTCAGCTAGACCTTCCTTCCACAGGCAAAAAAAGGTGAACAGGAAGACCCCAGTAGCTTTTGCCTCTGAGAAATCCAATAGCTCTAGCCACCTCTGTCATTTGCAGGACCTTCACAGTCTTGGACACAGAAGACCTCCATAGTCTGTGTTGATGTTCATCTCAGCTGATGGAGTTGCACAGAAATTACACAACTCTGCCCTCCCAGGAACCAAAGATGTTGCATCACCCCAAGCCAGTGGCCTCACAGTCACCTTCAGGTCAAAGTCTTTCCTGCCAAAGCCAGTCCAAAAAGGCTGGAAGAGGCAGCTGATTCCTAAAATGTGAAATAATCATTGCAAAACCGTTGGAAACATTAAAAAGCAAGGAACATGAGAACACGAAAAGAACACAATAATTTTTCAGTAACTAACCCCAAAGAAATGGATTTCAGCAAGTTACCTGAAAAATAATCCAAATAATTATTTTAAGGAAGATCCACAAGATTCAAGAGAACACAGATAGGCAACACAGTGAACTCAGGAAAACAATGCATGTAAAAATGAGAAGTTCAACAAAAATATAGAAGTCATAAAAAATAATCAAACAAAAATTCTGCAGCTGAAGAATACAATGAATGAAATGAAAAATGCTATAGAGAGTTTCAACAACAGGCTTAAGTAGGCAGAAGAAAGAATCTGTGAACTTGAAGACATATCTCTTGGTATTTTCCAGTCAGAAGAAACAGAACAGATTAGAAAGAAAAAGAGTGAAGAAAGTATATATGATTTACAGATATCATAAAGGAAACCATATTTACATTATTGGAGTTTCAGGAGAAAAGAGAGAGAAAAGGACAAAAATTATTTAAAGAATTGATGACTGAAAACTTCCCAAATCTGGGAAGAGATATAGCCATCCATGTATATGAAGATGAAAGATCCCCAAACTGATTCAGTCCAATGATAACTTCACTGAGTCACATACTAATCTAGATCTCAAAAATCAGACAAAGAGAAGTTTGAAAACAGCAAAAGAAAAAAGACTCATCAAAAACAAGGGAACCCAGATAAGACTATCAGCAGATCTCTCAGCAGAAACCTTGTTGGCCAGGAGAGTGAGAGTGCTCAAAGGAAAAATCTGTCAACTAAGACACCAACAACATAAATTGTGAGTGGAACAAGTAATGTATAGAAATTTTTTTATGAAATACAAGTTGTTATCAGCTTAACATAGACTGCTATAACAGTAAGATGTATTATGAAAGCCTCATGGTTATCACAAAACAGCAATCAATAACAGATACATAGATGATAAAGAGAAGAGAATCAAAGCATACCACTACAGAAAATTATCAATTCACAAAGAAAGACAGCAGGAAAGGAAGAAAAGAACAAAGGAACTACAAAAAAAGTAAGAAAGCAATTAACAAAACGGCAATAGTAAGTTCTAACCTATTAATAATTACTGTAAATTTCTAAATGTAAATGATTTAAATTCCTCAATTAAAAGGTATGCAGTGGCTGAATGGATAAGAAAACATGACTCAATTGCACGGAGGCTACAAGAGACTCACTTCAGCTTTTAAGACACTCATAGTTTGAAAGTGAAAGAATTGGAAAAGATATTTCATGCAAATGGAAACCAAAAGAAGTGGAGGTAGTCATACAGCAAACAGAATAGACTAAGTCAAAAGCTGTAACAAGAGACAAAGAAGATCATTACATAATCATAAAAGGGTCAATTCATAAAGAGGATACAATAATTGTAAAGATACATGCACCTAATATTGGAACACTTGCATACATTAAACAATTGTTAATAGATCTGAAGGCTAAACTAGACAGCAATGCAATAATGGTGGGGGAATCGAATACCTCACTCTTTCGACAATGGACAGATCATCCAGACAGAAAATCAATAAGGAAACAACGGACTTGAACCTACTTTAGACCAAATATACCTAAAAGTCATATACAGAATATTCCATACAATAGCAGTAGAATATATATTCTTACCAAATACACAAAAACATTATATAGAATAGATCATATGTTAGATTACAAACAAGTCTCAACAAATTTAAGAAGATTGAGTCATATCAACTATCTTTTCTCACCAATATGGTATGAAACCAGGGACCAATGAGGAGGAGAGCTGAAAAATGTACAAATACATGGAAATTAAACAATTAAATTAAACAACTTCTGAACAATGATGAGACACAGAAGAAATCAAAAGGAAATAAAAAATATCTTGAGACGAATACACAGAAATCAAATGAAAGCACAGAATATCAAAACTTATGGGATTCAGGAAAAGCAGTTCTAAGTATGAAGATTATAGCAATAAACACCCACATTAAGGAAAAAAAGACTCCAATAAACAACCTTACCTTACAACTCAGGGAATTGGAAAAGGAAGAACAAACTAAGCTCAGAGTTAGCAGAAGAAAGGAAATAATTAAAATTAGAGCAGCCATAAATAAAATAGAGGCTGGAAGGCAATAGAAAAGATCAACAAAACTCAGTTTTTTGAAAAGGTAAACAAATTAACAAATATTTAGCTAGACTAACTAAAAAAAAAGAGAGAGATGACTAAAACTAATGAAATTATAAATGAAAGAAGAGACTTTACAACTGATTCCACAGAAATAAAAGGATCATGAGAGACTACTATGAACATTTATATGCCAACAAATTAGATACATTAGAAGAAATGGATAAATACCTAAGAACAACAACTTACCAAGATTGAATCTTGAAGTAATAGAAAAATTGAACAGATCAATACTGAAAATGAGATTGAATCAGTAATTTAAAAATCTCCTAACAAATAAAAGCCTAGGATCAGATGACTTCAAAGGTGAATTCTACTGAACATTTAAAGATAATTAATACAAATCCTTCTCAAAATTCCAAAGAATTGAAGGAGAAAGAACACTTCAAGACTCATTTGTGAGACCAGCATAACGCTGATACCAAAGCCCGGCAGGACACTATAAGAAAATAAAATTATAGCCCAATGTCCCTGATAAACTGCTATAGTAAACGAGTGGGACTACATTAAACTAATGAGCTTTATTCTCCAATTTTTTCTCCACCAAGTTGCTAGAATTTCTCTTTTGGGCTCTCCTGTTCCCATAAAGATATTTTCATACATGAGTGGTTGTCAAATATGATGTTTCTATGGAGATATAAAAGCTAAAGCCTCCCATCCATCCATTTGATGAAGTCCTCTTCACTTTAATTTTTTAAGCATTTTGCTGCGCATAAGATTCTTAGTTTGACAGGTTTTTATTTTAGTAATTTGAATCTCATTCCACCGCTTTATGGTATTCATTATTTCTGCGAAGTCAGCTCTTAATTTTTTTAATTTCTCTTGCATAAAATGAGTAATTTTCCTGTTTCTACTGTCAAGATTTTCTTTTTGTCTTTAAACGTTTTTACTATCACATATCTGGGTTTGTATTTCTTTGTATTCATTCTACTTGGAATTTTTTGATGATCTCAGATGTGTAGATGAATTTTTTAAATCACATTTTAGATGTTTTGAGGTATTATTTATTTAAATATTTTTTCTTTCCCTTTCTCTTCCTCCTCTCCTTCTGCTGCTCTTATTATGTATATATGTGTTTCATCTTGTCCCACAGTTTTCTGAGGCTGATCATTTTTTCATTCTTTTTTCTTCTCTGCTGTATATACAGATTGCCTTACCTCTATCAACCTATCTTTAAGTTTGCTGATTCTTTCTTCTGCCCACTCAAATCTACTGTTGAGCATCTCTCATGAATTTTTCATTTTGTCTATGGTGTTTTTCCACTTAAGAATCTTCATTTAGTTCTTTTCTATAATTTGTGTCTGCCTGTCAACATTCTCTATTTGATGAGACATTGTCATCATACCATTTTTAATTTTATAAACATGTTTATGTTAGTTCTTTGAATATATTTATAGTAAATATTTTGAAGGTATAGTCTGTTTAAGTTCAACAACTAGGGCCACTCATAGACACTTTCTTTTGCTTGTTTTTCCTGTATATGGGTCATACTTTCCTTTTCTTTGCATGTCTCAATATTTTTTGCTGAAAATCAGATTCTAGAGCCATATTGTAGTTTCTCTGAAGACTGATCCTTTCCCCTCACCCTGGGTCTTCTTGTTGTTTGTTTTTTTTGCTTGTTTATTTGCTTACTGACTTGGCCAGACTAGTTTAGTGGTCTATTTACCACACAGTGTAAATAGAGCAAAGACTCTAACATCCCTCATAATTTTTGGCCTCCCTTTTATCTTTAAGTTTGTCTTTCTAGGATTTCCCCACTTAGGTCAGCACAGTTTAACGCTCAGTCACTGATTGGTCAGAAGTTGTGTTTAAGCCTATTAAACAAGAAAGGTTTTCACATATTTTTGTTGAATATTTTGGAAGCTTGGAAACTGTTATCCTATTCAGAGAGTTTATGAATTTGCCCTGCATTCAGTCAGGTTTAAATAACTCACAAGTTCTCTCTCTCATTATCCTTCATACTCTTTGTTGTATGCCAAGTCTTTTTGACAACCAGGGATGACTTTGATGTTAGCTAGGCTCTCTTTTACTGTCCCTTTCTCTGATCTTTCAGTACAGCTTCTGAGACGGTCTGACTTTATTGGTATCATATATGGTTGTTAACTTCCACTCTCTGATTTCTGTATTATTTTTGACAGTGCACTGGTGAATTTAAAAATATTGTGTGGTATTAAGATTTATGGTGCTCCTGGGACCCTATGGTTAACCTTCTCACTCATGTTTAATAGAAATCCTGCAATCACTGTTAGCCACAAGAATAGTATCATGTTAATAATTAATATATTAAACTCAGTGTAATAGTCAAAAACACTGAATATTATGCAAAGTTAAGCTTTTCTCCTTAACCAACCTAGGCTTATTCCAGAATGGAAATCTTCAGAGGGTGCAGGGCTCATTGTCACTTTTTCTGTATTTACCAACCTCACACTTCTGTGCCATTTCCCACACTTTCTAGGTTGCCTCTGATTCTGTCAGAGTTGAAGCTAATAGGCAGAGAATGTGACAGGTGAGAATGGTCATATTTAACTAGCAGAATGATTTTCTTTGGCATCTTTCCTCTGACCATATCAGATATTTAAAGCCAACTTTCTCTTTTGGACACATTCCTAAGCCCATTGGAGATGCCTCGACACTGAAAACCTTTTCAGTAAACTCTTTGAAATGTTGAATGTGTGTCTCTTAAGTTGGAATAAGATAATATTATCCACCATAATCACCACTCATATTCACGTTGGCCTATAGTTCTTAGCCAGCACAAAAACAAGGAAAATAAATACAAGTTTTAAAATTTGCAAGTAAGAAATAAAACTCTTTATTCACAGAAAACAATATGAAATAGAAATTCAAAATAATCTATAAAGATCTATTAGAATTTGTAAGTAAATATGGAAGGTCACTGAATATAAGGTCAATATACAAAAATCAATTGTATCTCTAAAAACTGACCACAAAATTAGACAATTAAATTTAAAAATTACAATTTATAATAACATCAAATACATAAAAATAAATCTAATGAAATATGATCAAAACCTCTACACTCAAAATTATACATCACTTTGGACAAAATTTTTAAAGAGCAGGAAGTATCCTGTTCATGAATTAGAAGATGCAATCTTTTAAAGAAGACAATTCTGTGTTATTTGTTCTATGGATTCAATGTATTTTCATCAGCATCTTAGTAGGGATTTTTTAAAAAATGAAAACCTTATTCTAAAACTTAAATAGATACGCAAAAGACCTAGAGTAGAACAGGAAATGTGAAGGAACTGTGTTTCAAAACTTACACTACTCAATATAAAAAACTACTATATAGCTACAGCAATTAATAGAGCTTGATAGAATAAGCGTGAATACATAGATCAGTTGAACAAATGGGAGACTCCCGTACATATATAGTTACCAGATTTATTACAGAGGCACCAACTGCAGTTCTTTGGGGGAAAAGTTGATTTCCAACTAATGATGCTAGTCAATTGGATATCGGTGAGTAACATGAACAATGACATTTACCTCTTTCTATCACTAAAATTATTTTCCAATGTATTATAGAACTAAACATAGAAGGTGAAACAATAAAGTTTCTAGGATAAACTATTGGTATTATTTTTAAATCAGTTGTTCTGTTTTAATTTTCAAAAATTTCTGTTTTCATTATTCTATAGTTTGGGGATGATATAACCACATGTGTGTTCATTTTACTTATACTGACTAATTTTTTTGTGCTTCTCATACCTGAATATCTGTGTCTTTATTAATTCTGGAAAAAAAACCTTAAAAGTTATTTCTCTGCATATTGCCTGTAATGATTTCCTTCAATGCATGGCCAGCAGATCTCTCTGGTACTGTTATTAGACAAATATTAAAGCATCCTTTTCTATCCTTTGTGATTCCTAATCTCTTTTTCATATTTTTAAAAATTATTTCTTTTTTCTCATTCCGTGGGAAATTCTTGCACCTATCTGGACGTTCATTAATTCTGTCTTTTCTTGTGTTTTATCTGCTGCTTATATCATCCAGTAAGTTTAAATTTCAGTCATTATATATTATATTTACATAATGTTTTTGCTTATTTTTCAAATGTACTTTTTAAAAATATTGTTTTAATTGTGTTTGCATTTCTTCTTTTATTCATTTTCTGAGTCACTGTCTGATTGTTGCATCTTTTAAACATCCCACTCATGAGTGGCAAAGATGCAGCACAAATGATATAATAAGACTTTCTCATGGTGACCATTGTGTATTACCAATTGAAACCTTGAAAGATTAGTAGAACATTAGTAGACACCTAAAGAGCTAGAGAACATTGAAATCCAGGTGGTTCTCTTAAATCCTTGGATGATATGTAATATCCAAAACTTGATAGTAACTCAGGAAAAAATGAGAAGTTTTCTTTCACCTTGATAAAAATGAGCCAGCAAGGAAAATTAAGTTAGAGTCTTCAGAATTAAGTCAATTTACACTTTTGCTATACTTGGCATTGTGGAGAGAGATTAAAATCTAATGTATTTACAAGAGGACTTTTTATATAACTCTATGTCAATGTTTTTTTTGCTCAGAGATAGCTCATTCCTATGACTTTCCCTATAATAGCTCCTTTTTGAGCTTTAATTTCTTGATTGGCTTTGTTATGTTTCTCCAGTATATTTTGATTTGTCTCCTGATAAAGAATGAATAGATGTGACTCAGCAAAAGAAGTAGGCTTTTCTTCTTTTAAAAACTTTTCTTAGAGCTGTCTTCATAGCTTTGTTTCTGAGGCTGTAGATCATAGGGTTGAGTGTTGGAGGCAGAACAGTATAAAAAACACTGAGCAAAAAGTCTAATGCAGTTGGAGAGTCAGAATGTGGCTTTAGAAATGCAAAGACACCAGTGGAGATAAACAATATGACAACAGACAGGTGTGGCATGCAAGTGGAAAAGGCCTTGGCTCTGCCTTCAGCAGATGGGATCTGCAGCACAGTAGAGAATATGTGCATGTAAGAGAGCCCAATGCAGATGAAGCAAAGAAATGCCACCAAGGACACAAAGACAATAACCCCAAGCTCACTGACATACTCGTTAGAACAAGAGAGTTTCAGGATCTGGGGGACATCACAGAAGAACTGGTGAATAATTTTGGTACCACAGAAGTGGATGGAGAAAGTAGCAGCTGTGTGCATGACTCCAGAGATGACCCCACTGATCCAGACAGCCAAGATTCCATGAATACAGGTATTAAAATTCATGATGATTTCATAGTGCAGTGGGAGGCAGATGGCCACATAGCGGTCATAGGACATCACTGTGAGCATGACCATCTCAGCACAACCACAGAGAGTGAAAGCAAAACACTGTAATATGCATTCCCAGAGGGAAATATTGCCATTGTGCATGAAAGAGTTGCAAATGTACCTTGGTACAGTCACAGAAATATAGCATAGATCTAAGAAGGAGAGATGTTTCAGGAAAAAATACATAGGTGAGTAAAGACTGTCGTCCATAGAAGTTGCAGTGATAATGAGAATATTTCCAGTTAAAGCCACTAAGTATGAGACTAAGAACAGAGAAGCACATACTATTTCTATCTCAGGCTTGGCAGAAAACCCCATGAGAAGAAATCCATTCATTGTAGTAAAATTAGCCATGAACCTTCTCAGTTTCCAAGAGGGATCCCAGCTGCAGTACAAGATAGAAATCTATAGAAATAAAACTTTTTATTATTTGACAATTTAATACACTTATTCAGTGAAGTTAAGGCATGAAGACAGGATCACCAGTTCATTATTATAAATGTAATGTAGCTTTATATACTAATAATTATGTGGAGCAACTTTAACTTTCACTCACTCACAAGGAAGACTAGGTAGATTATAAATTTTAATGCCATCCATTTCTATCAAAGGAAACAAAAAAATATATTATTTTGCAAATAGAAAATATAATGCATTAAAATTTTATATGTATTAAAATTTTCACTCAGTTCACACACACACACATATATATAAAGAAATTTTTGAGGTACCTACTCTTTTCCATTAGTTATTATGTCTATTTGTACCACCACCACAGTGGTTGTTGTCTTGCAATTTTGTAATTTTGTTTCATTCATGAGAGAACAAATTCACAATTTTTTCCCTAAGAATTCCTTGGAAAAATAAATAATAGTAAAAATACATTTTTTTTAATTGATAGTATCTTGTTTGTATGATGATATACAAATGATCATTACCCTTAACACAAAATAATATATAAATTGACCTGAAAAATACTAAGTCCCCATTACGATATGTCAAAAGGCTGGAACTTTCCTGGTATGTTTTTTAAAAGGAAATAAAATGGTTAATAAATGCCTAAAAATTATCCTTATTCTTAATTAAGTACAAATTAAAGCAACAATGAAATATAATTTCTGTACCAACCACATTAGCAGTGATTAAAAAATACAAAACTCAGGGGCTGACCCAGTGGCACAGCAGTTAAATTCTCACGTTCTGCTTCCATGGCCCCGGGGTTGGCCAGTTGGGATCCTGGGTGTGGACCTCTGCACTGCTTGTCAAGCCATGCTTTGGCAGGTGTCCCACATATAAAGTAGAGGAAGATGAGCTCAAGAGGTTAGCTCAGGGCCAGTTTCCTCAAAAAAAAAAACCAAACCAAAACAATACAATACTCAGAGATGCTGAGTGTGAAATACGAGAAAATCTTAAACATGAAGCCAGGATGGTCAAATTTGTGAATACTATCTGGAAAACAACAACTTATTCAACAAGAAACTTAAAATAGTCTGTACTTTAAATCATTAATTTTATGTTAAATATCTTAATCAAATCTTCTGAATAATGAATATTTAAAAAAACATTATGTTTATTTAGAATTAATCCAGTAGCAAAAACATTGACAAATCTTATGTTCAAATTGAGGGTTATTGAATTAATTATTTACATAATTATATTGTAGATGGCTTTGAAAATTATAGTTAGGAAGGATTTTCCATGAAATGGGATAATGATCACTATTTTAGTTTAAATAAAAGTATGATATATACACTGCATGTAAATACATTGAAAGAAGCAAAGAATAAAGAATCTAAGGAAATATAACACATGAGAAGAGTATTTATTTCTAGATGCCCTGAAGTTTTATCATCCTGACTCCCAGAGACACATAGGAAACTGAGCCCATTTTTGTTCCTCCACACAAAGTTCAGAGATGTGCCTGAAATAGATTACATAGCTGAGAGTGATGGATACTTCTGTGTTTTCTAATGCGCTGTTCAATAATATAAATTGTTTAAGTCTGAGACTGATGGAGGACACCGGGCTCTCAAGAGATAATTCCCAGCATACATCTAGTCTAGTGTATGTGAAAACTTATTCACCTTTATAGTGTGTGTATGTATGTGTGTGTGTGTGCATGCCTTAATCACAGATATTGAAGATGATACTTTATGCTTCTAGAGATTTTAATCCCACATTTACTCAGCTAGACATATTCTTTTACAACTATTAACTGACTGGGTGAGGCTTTTGGGGACTCTGGAAACTTCCATTTCTATGTTTTCTGGAAAATGTTGCTGATTTTTCTGTCATGTAACCCAACAGAGTGGACTTCATTCCATGAATATGGAAATACTCTCGATTTACCTCAAAATGTCTGTATTAGTCTTTCCATTAAATCATAGCACTACTGACATTAATTAATACAGTAGTAATATAGTGGAATTATGTGCAGTTTTTATTTTCTTTGTTATATCTTTCTGTATGTTCCTATTTTCTCTCTTGAATAGATACATCTTTATCATTTACCTACTTGAAAATAATGTGTTATGTGATATAAATATCTACTTAATTTTTATTTAATTCACGGATTACCACATCAATCTTTGATACCTTGCTTAGAAGCAGAAAAATAAAAGAAGGGAATTCGAATGTGTCATTGGTTGATAATTAGACACCATACCAAAATATTTTTCTCTTTCTGACAAGTTATCAGTGCATTCAAAGAGTAAAGTTTAGAATATCTAACCTCACTTTCTTCAGGAAGAAGGAAAAAAAAAGGCCACTTTTCTTCCTTAATGAAATAACAAATCTCCTGTAGCTTTCTACTTTGAATTTTGACCCAGAAGTTTACATTGTTTTACTTCTTTAATCTCACTGAGTATTTTTTCTCTACAACTTAGTCATTGTCTTTTAACAAAGGGGACATTCAAATTCCTATGCCTCGTGTTTTTAAGTGGATATTAGTGGTTTCTTTTAAAAACATAATGAGAAATCTCATGTGAAGAATTTAATGATTTTTTTACCATTTATTTCTAGTTATAAAATATTTTTTGTATTTCCTCAAAATATGGACCACAAGCTTTACTATTACTGATCTTTCTTGCATTTCATTTATGTCAAGATTTCTCCCTAAGAAATAAGAGACAAGAAACCTGAATGACTGATTGTGACAGGGAGCATGTTCTTACATGCTCTACACAATCTTTATGTCTTTACCATCTTTCTCTATGAAGTCTTTACTGATTCTTACTTTGTGAAATTGATGAATATGGCTATTTTGATGACATTATAATATTTTGATATATCCTCATATTTTTTCATTTTTCTACACTGTTTGAACAATTTATCTCTGATTTCTGATATGGGAAGGATCTCACATCTCTTAGAAGCAGCTCTTAGGGTCTATGAAAATAAGAATAGAAGGAATATCAAATGGTGCCCATGGTCCATTTACCCCAAATTTCTTCTTTGATGTTCTTTCCTTGCAAAAAGGAAGGAATTGCTGAGGAGATGGGAATTACGCTACACAAAATGTTTCTGAAACATAAAGAGTTTAAAACTCTCTCTCATGGAATCCTAATTTTTATTTTTAAAAAACCCATAGTTGATAACCTTTTAATTTCAGCATTTATGAGTTAAATGACACTGCCTGGTTTTATCTCACTCATTTAAATCCTATAATTCATTCATTAACCTTCCATTATTCAGTACAGTCTCCCTTTGTAGAGACCAAGGAAACTCACCAGAGCATATCTAGGAACTTCCTCTCTAAATCTGTGAAAAAGCTCTGTGTGAACGGTTACCACTTAGCAGAAGGTCCAGATCTTTGCAATTCAGCCACTTTCAGTAAAATTTGGTCTGAAGAGAGGAAAAGCAAGGCCATTTCCATTCTTCTTTGTCCTTTGGATATTAGGCTATATAGTTCCTCTGGCATGAGCAGTGTCCTTAGATGCTCTGGGTATTTAGGGCTCTTTGGAAATACCCTGGGACCAAAACTTGCAATTATATGGAGTTTTCCTGTGGAATATTTTTCTGTTGATTTGAGTTAATGATCATACCTAGTTTCTGGAATTTCTATTTGGGCTCACTGGATTAAATTATTGAAACACATTGTAATTTGTGGCTTAGAGTCAGGAAAACAACAAGAAAGGTTAACTCCATTTTTCGTTTTGTTCATTTCCAAGTAAATGCATATTTAGGGGAATCACATTCCCTCTGTGTATCACTGCAAAGCAAAAGTAACTTAGATTGCATGATTGTCATCCTTTAATTTAGATATTACTATAACTCATAGAATGTTAGAAAAGAAATTTTAGAGAACAGCTTGGTCCACATCCTATCAAAATTATAAATCTATTTCCCATTTCTGTGTCACATCATCCATCTGCTCCTTCAACATTCTGGTTATAGGACTTCAATATATCTTTAGGACACCAAATTCTGGGATTTAACAGGTGAAAGCACTTTAGGGTTTTCCCTCATATTGAGCCAAATCTTCTTCCAGTTTACTATTTCTGATCTTCATATCTGAAAGGGCAGATATAGTCTTTATTGTTTTATTATTTAATCAGAAAGGATTACTCTCTAGATGGTGGAAGACAGAGGCATGCATGGGGTGAAGGACTTGTATAAACCTATGTATGCTGTTCTTAGTTGACAATAATGTGTGCACTGACAATTAGTTGGAGGATAGCGTTGAGACTATGGCTTCCACTGAAACATTTTACATTCTATTTCTTGTGTGTTTTTTGAAACAATTGGAAAAGCACACGTTTGTGAAATGTTAGCCATTGGTAAAGATATAATTTGTGATAGTAGAATGTATGAACATTAATTGTTCTAACTTGGGTTTGATTTTGATGCTGTAAGAGTTTGTGTTTATAATAATTAAAATTTGGATATAGATCAAAACAGTGACCACACACTTGGATTTAAGAAAAAGTTTACTCTTTGATACTTCTCTACGGAGGGTGACGTTAGATTGGAATTTAGTGGTATAAGATTAGGAGCTATTTCTGTCCTTAATTGGTAATAATCTATTGATATTTATGCTTTTCTCAGATATTTTAATAATTTCTGTTAGAATGCTATTTCCTTGAAAACATGACTCAAATCTAGTTCGTATTTGTCTTACAAACACTATCTGGCATGGTGCCTTACAGGTAGTAGATCCTCTTAATTATCTGTGGAAATGAATTTAATTAAGCTCTAATATATTTTTTCTCTGGAGACAGACATACAGGAAAGTGTTTCTAATTTTTTTGTATTACTTAAATAATCTCATCAGAAATTTAGAACTTTTAGATAGTATGTCCAGGATGGAACATTTAGAGGGCATACTCTGTCTATTGCTGCATAACTATCTGAAAACTTAGTGAGTTAAAACAACAGTGTCTTATTCTCCCTCTAGTGTGTGTGGATGGGTAGTTTTTGCTTGAGGTCTCTTATTGCAGTTACAGGCAGGTACCAGCTGTGGTCACAGTCGCCTACAGACTCAGTTTAGGTGGAAATATAATATGGTTCACTTGCATGATTGACAGTTGATATTGGTTGTTGACTGAAAACTCAACTGGGCAACTGCAGCATCAGCATATGACCTTTCCCTGTGTGTTGGTTTCTCTCAGCAAGACAGTTAAGTTTCATTGATTTATTTGTCTTTTTTTGTACTACTAACTGACTGCCTTCATATGGTTTTACTATTGGCTTCATACAGTTTTACTATTTTTTAGATTGAGTCCAATCATGAAACTTTGGCAAAATTATCTTGTCTATTTATGAACATTTATTCTCCCATATAAATTTTAGAATCAGTTGACTGAATTCCCCACAAAAATCCTCTGGCATTTTCTTTAAAGTATATTGAATTCATGGTTTTATTTTTGTACAAATGACATGGTTACAATGTTCAATTATCTCATATGTAAATCATATGTAAATGTGATATATTGCTATTTTTATTGAGATTTAATTTAAATCCTTAGCTAGAATTAAAATTTTTTTGTAAGTTTTGTTCATTTTTAAAGTGAATTTTTTCTATTGTTATTATCTTTTATACCCTATTAAATATTTTGTATAATTATTACTACTGAAGATGAATATTGATTTTTACACATTGGTCTTATATTAGGCAACATTACTTAAGAATCTAATTCATTCTAATCTGCGCTTCTTGATTCCATATTGTTTTCTTTTTTTAATTAACAGACTTTATTTTTTAGAGTACTTTCAGCTATATAGAAAAATTGAGCAGAAATTATGGAGTTCCCACATAACCACTCCTCCCTCCCCACACAGCCTCCTTCACTACAAGCATCTGCATCAGTGTAGTACATTTGTTAAAATCAGTAAACCAAAATTGACACTTTATTAACCAAATTCCATAGTTTACATTATGCTTCATTCTTTGTGCTGTTTATTCTATGGGTTTGACAAATGTATAATATCATG
Organism: Equus quagga; assembly: GCF_021613505.1. Lineage (NCBI taxonomy): Eukaryota > Metazoa > Chordata > Mammalia > Perissodactyla > Equidae > Equus > Equus quagga. Next base: position 35,230,124 of record NC_060281.1, read on the forward strand.
TATTCACCATGAAAGTATCATACAGAATAGTTTCACTGCCCCCAAAATCCCCTGTGCTCCACCTCTTTATCCCTCCCTCTTCCCAAACCCATGGCAACTACTCATCTTTTTACTGTCTCCAGTTTTCCCTTTTACAGAATGTCATATAGTTGGAATCATATAGTATGTATCCTTTTCAGATTGACTTCTTTCACCTAGTAATATGCCTTTAAGCTTCTGTCATGTCTTCATGTGGCTTGATAGCTGTATTTTTTAAATTGCTGAATAATATTCCATTGTCTGGATATACCAGTTTATCCATTCACCTGTTGAAGAACATCTTGTTTGCTTCCACGTTTTGGAAGTTATGAATAAAACTGCTATAAACATCCCTGTGCAGGTTTTTGTGTGGACTGAAGTTTTCAACTCATTTAGGTAAGTCTACAGAGTTTTAAGCATGTCAATAGTGATATACAGCCATGTGTCGCTTAAGGACAAGGATACATTCTGAGAAATGTGTATTTAGTTGGTTTAGTTGTGCAAACATCGTGGAGTATACACACAAACCTAGATGGTATAGCCTACTCCCCACCTGGGCTACATGATACTAATCTTATGGAACCATTGTTGTATATGCGGTTCATCATTGACCAAAACGTCATTATGCAGTGAGTGACTGTACTCTGCATTAAAGAAGAGTTTTTCTCTTCCCTTCTACTTCTTTTACTTCCTATTTATTTTATTATTTAATTACATTGGCTGAAAACTTCAATTAGAGTAGTGGTAAACCTTTATTTTTCTTCCTAATCTTAAAGGGATATATCTAAAGTTCTTCACTGCATATGATGTTGGCTATAGTTTTGGCAGATAAGATTTTATAGATGTCATTTATTAAGTTTAGGTATGTTCTTTATATTTCTAATATCCTAAGAGCTGTTGTCATAAAAATATATTCAAATTTGTTGAATTATTTCCATGCATTTATAGAGGTAGTCATGTAATTTTTGTAATCTGCTGGAAACTGTGGTAGAATCAAGCAAAAAATAAAATAACATTGGCAAGTCATATTGATTACTCAGGCTACAGCAGAATTCCACAGATATAAAGATGAGAACACAGTAAATATTATAAAACAAGGCAGGAAAAATGCAGCATGAATAAATATTATGAGATAAAGCAATAGTTAGATTAACATCTTTAGTATTTGATATAAAAATTCTAAAATTTACTGAAAATGTTTAAAATTATTAAAGAGATAAAAGAAAAAAAACCCAAAAGAAAAGCAAAGATGGTATTTTTAAAAAAAATAAGCATGTTTGGAAAATAACTATGAAAATCTTCTAGAAATAAAACAGAGTCATTGAAATTAAAAACTCAATGAATGAGTCAAATTGATGATTGAACAAACCTAAAGAGAAAAATGGTAAAGTGGAAGTAGATCTGAGGTAAAAAATTAAAATTGAGTACTACAATATAAACAGATTGAATAAGTATATGAAAGAGAAATTTAAAAATATGTAAAATAAATTGAGAACTCCCCACTACATATGATAGGAACGAGGTCCAGAAGACAAGAACAGGGAGAATGGGCTATCACTGAAGAGATAACTGCTGTGAAAGCACACTGTAACATTTAAGAAAAGATGCTGCAGCCATAGTGTCTGGGCTTGTAGTCCATCATTCCCAATCACCATCTCAAAACTTTGGCCAAGTTACTTAAGTTGTGTGCCTCAAATTCCTCATCTGTAAGGTAAGGATAAAGGTAGTTATGATGATTAAATCTCTTAATATGTGTAAACTACTTAATGTCTGGCACCTAGAATGGACCATGTATGTTTTTGCTAGGTAAAAACAAAATGAAAATCATCAGATTGGAGTGGCACAATGAGTCTCAAGTCATTGTGACAGCTAGTCTGAAAATATAGACACTGAATGAGCCATGCCTCCTAGTATTGATGCCCTGTAGGGATACTGCCCTTTGAATCTGGGCTGGCAGTGACTTACATGACCGATGGAATGCAGCAGAAATGATGTTCTGGGGCTTCTGAGGATATGTCATAAGGAACCTTGGAACTTTTTCCTGGATCTCTTGAAATACTCATTCCTGGGATGCTCCCAAGAAACAAGAATGCATTTGTCAAATCAATGGGCATATACCATTTACCTGAGATCCTGTAAATCTGTTTCATCAATGATGCTATGTCCAACATGACCTCTGTGGTCAAGGCTATTATTTGTTTGAGCTTGGCATTGTCTGTAGTCATTATCCAGGAACTGTCTGATCTCTGCAAGTGATCTTTCAGTCTTTAGATATTTAAAGGGGACATTAATCTTGGCTACCCTTCTCAAACATTGATATGTGATAACAATATGTGATATTGTTTTTGGTTTAATAGCTTAGCCAGATGGGGCAGTTTCAAAGGCTTCCACTTGGCCTTCTCCAGTATGATAGCTCATTTGCTACTCACCAATGACATGATGAAGGAGCTTTTGTAACTTTTGGGTAGTTTAATTCCAACCATACACCTGATGGTTGGGGAATGACTATTGGGTGTGTCAGCAGTACCAGCTGACACATGTAAATTAGATTTTACCATGACTCTGTTTATTTCCTGATCTCTGTGTGGCCAGTCTAACAGGTGGGCTACGATGATGCTTTGGTTCTTGGTGTATTGATGCCAACTCAGACTATGTGTCTAATGGTGCTTGAAATATCTTGGCATTCCCCTTTTCTCAGTGCACAGTCATCTGAATAAACGAAGGTAGTTCCTTTTGGGGAAGGAATAGGGCTATATTTTCAATAAATGCTTGCCATGGTGTTGCAGGCCACTTAAACTGTGTATAAGTCCTAGTTACTCTAGATGGCAAAAGTTTGTCAAGGATGTGGCTATAAGATCTTTGGTTGAGACCTCAGAAAAATAAAAAGGAAACCTAGATTAGATTCTAAAAATGTTAAGGACAGGTCTCCTAGGCCCTCCATGATAGATAAGAAGGCCCCTAAGACTCCTAAAGACATGGCTTACAGACCCTTTCAACCAGACTAAAATATTTCTAGGAATTTTAAAATACCCTTACTCTCAGCTAAAGCCAGAGAAAAACCTGTCTCAAACAGATTTGTGGGTGTGGCATTTGTCTAACTGAGTAAACCTCAATGAGAATCATAAGACTCTAAAATATTTTTAAGAGAATTTCATTGGCATCATCATTTTCAATTTCATCATCTTGGGCTTTAGGGACAGAGTTAGAAAAATGTCCGCAGCTGGATTTCATAACTGCTATGTTACTATTATTTAACTCCAATTTTTCCCTTTTGGAATGAAATTTTTCTATTTTGGTCATCCTATATCTATCATACCATTGTGTGTTGAGTTTGTGATGGGTAGATAGCTTGACTCTTTAGTTCAAAGTTGTTCAGATTAAAAGGACCTATACTTGAGGAAGCAGACCCAAGAAGCCACATCTGTACCTTTACTTAATTTAAATGAAAAGACCTGGACATTGAGCTGATGCTGTAATGGGATAGATTTTAGCATTATTGACAGGGAGAGTAAGTGTACTTTATATGTGGGGACAATGAAAATGTTTTGTAGTTAGAGGCGGGACTGTGGTGGATTGAAGATATCCACAAATTGTTGACACTCTTTCCCTTGAGTGGTGAAGTCTATTTCTATTCTCTATGAAGCTCGGTTGGCCTGTGACTGCTTAGACCAATAGAGTATAGTAGAAGTGAATATTAATGCTGATTATGGACTTTGTCTTTGAGACAACTGACACCTTGGCCTTGGTCTGTTGCCTCCCATGTAAAGAGTCTGCCCTGAGTCTTCCATGCTGAGGAAGCCCAAGATAGCCACATGGGGAAACTGAAGAAAGAGAGAAACATAGAGAAAGAGACTTTGTCACCTCCCAGCTATTCCATGTCCAGCTGTTTAAGTCATCTCAGCTGAGGCCTCAGATCTTACTGAGCAGAGTCAACCCTTCCTTGCTAAGCCCTCCCATTTTCTCCCACAGAATAATGCAATTTACTTAAATAAGTGGTTTTAAGCCACTAAGTTTTAGAGTACTACTGTGTTATGCAGCAGTAGACACCAGAACTCCATTTGCTGTTTTTTGTTTATTTTTTTTTTTTGAGGAAGATTAGCCCTGAGCTAACTACTGCCATTCCTCCTCTTTTTGCTGAGGAAGCTTAGCCCTGAGCTAACATCCATGCCCATCTTCCTCTACTTTATACGTGGGACGCCTACCACAGCATGGTGTGCCAAGCAGTGCCATGTCCGCACCCGGGATCCGAACCTGTGAACCCCGGGCCGCCGAGAAGCGGAACGTACGAACTTGACCACTGCTCCAATGGGCTGGCCCCCACTTGTTCTATAATTCACAGCCTCTAAGCAGATTGGATTATGTAGCAAATTCTTATTGAAAGAAACGCTAGTCTGAGACAGTTCAAGGTGAATGATGCCTTCTCCACAAATACAGTCTCTCGTTAACAGAACTGGAATTGATGGATCAAAGAAGATTAAGTTGGAAAGTAGAAGAAGCACAAGAGACAAGTCCAAACAAAACTGTTTGGGTTTGCAAAAGTGAATGCAGAGCCTTTGAATAGTCAATCCAACAGTTCAAAATCACTTTCATTGTTTTGTCTAGCTGTATCTCTAAATAGTTGTAAAGCCAGCCCTCATGGTCCCGTGGTTAAAGTTCAGTGTGCTCCACTTTGGCAGCCTTGGTTTGGGGTTCCTGGGTGCAGAACCACACTGCCTGTCTGTCAGTAGCCATGCTATGGCAGCAGCTCATAAGAAGAACTAGAAAGACTTACGACTAGAATATATAACTATGTACTGGGGCTTTGGGGAGGCAAAAAAAAGAGAGGAAGATGGACAACAGATATTAGCTCAGGACAAATATTCCCCAGCAAAAAGTAAGAAAGTAAATAAATAAGTAAGTAGTTGTAAATGCTGGCACTCTACCATAATTTAAGGGCCAGCAGCCACTCCTGGGTACTTAAAAACTGAGGAATGTAGCACCCCTTACCTAGTAGCTCCAGAAACATCTCAGCAATTATGACTTCATTGCTTTCACTAACTATGAATTTGGTGCCAAGTAAGGAAAATAACCAAAATTTTAGTTATTCTTCATATTTCTCCCATATTACATCATGTTACATTATATTACAGTAAACTGATATATAGATAGAATAGGAAAACAAACAAAAAAGAAGAAATGATTTTGAAAGTCAATGTTTTTCATGACCAGAAGCTGACAGAAAATGACACACTAACGAGATAAAACATATCTTTGAGTTCTTTTGTAACCTGTCTCCACTTTTAACAACAGTTCACAGTAATCCTTGACAATTTGGCTAGTTGATTTCTAAAACATCTCTGGAAATAGAGGTTCCATAACTCTTTAGATGAACCACAGGTTATTTTATTGCTGTTCATTGGTGATTACATTGTCATTCGCTTTTTTGTTTGTTTTCTGCTGAGGAAGAGTCACCTTGAGCTAACATCTGTACCAATCTTCCTCTATTTTGTATGTGGCCACAGTGGGGCCCCTGACAAGTGGTGTAAGTTTGTGCCCAGTAACCAAATCTGGGCCACTGAAGTGGAGAGCACCAAACTTAACCATTAGGCAACTGGGGCCAGCCCCTGTCATTTGCTTTAATGTTTGTCTCCATGCTTGGAGAACAAGAAATCATGATGTATTTCTTAAAAATTCTTCTTAAATTATATTTGAGTTAACATTTACTTTTCTTTTTTTGTGTGTGAAGAAGATTGGCCCTGAGCTAACATCTGTTGCTAATCTTCCTCTTTTTGCTTGAGGAAGATTGTTACTGAGCTAACATCTATGCCAAGCTTCCTCTATTTTATGTGGGATGCCACCACAGCATGGCTTGATGAGTAGTGCTAGGTCCGGGCCTGGGTTCTGAACCTGTGAACCCTGGGCTGCTGAAGTGGAGCATGCAAACTTAACTAAAATGCCAACTGGCCGGACTCTACATTTACTTTTCTAATTGAGCAACCATGGCCCTCAATTAAAATCCTCAAAATATAAAAGCATTGGGGCTGGCCCCGTGGCCGAGTGGTTAAGTTTGCGCGCTCTGCTGCAGGCGGCCCAGTGTTTCGTCGGTTCGAATCCTGGGCGCGGACATGGCACTGCTCGTCAGACCACGCTGAGGCAGCGTCCCACATGCCACAACTAGAGGAACCCACAACGAAGAATACACAACTATGTACCGGGGGGCTTTGGGGAGAAAAAGGAAAAAATAAAATCTTAAAAAAATATATATAAAAGCATCATAATTTTATTTCTCACATTAAAATGTATTATCTTAGAGGGATCATACAGATAAAGAGGGCTGAGTAGTATCCATCTAGCAAATACATGGGTAATATTTATTTCTATACCTAATTTCAGATAGAAACACATTAGAATATGTAACAAATCAATTATGTCAGTTGATATCTCAAAAACAAATTCAGAATTAGAGTTTCACAGATAGGGTCCCATTTGTTCAAGCTGTCTTTATATTACCTATGAATGTATTGTTTAATACAACTAGACTGAGCACTCCGATTTAATTTTCATTTATCCAGTTCCTTCTGTCATAAATATTGTAAACAATTTAAGAAGTAGTATAATTTCACATTTAAAGTTTCTCATTGCCTACTTATTTATGCCTCAGAAGAGTTCTCTAGATTTCTTCAAGTCAGAGCCTCCTTCTGATCATCCTACTCAAGGCCCTCTTCACGTCCTTGTTCCTCAAAGTATAGATCAGTGGATTTAGCACAGGTGTGACCACACTGTACATGATGGCAATGATCCGGTCCTGGTCCATGGAGCTGCCTGAAGCAGGACGAATGTAGGTAAAGACAACAGGAGCAAAGAAAAGAATAACTACCATGAAGTGGGAGGCACAAGTGGACAGTGCTTTGTGAAGCGTGCTGCAAGAATGGGTCTTGCAGAAGAGGTGGGTGATGATATAGAAATAGGAGAGAAGTGTTAGAAAGAATGAACCCATAGCAATCATCCCTGTGACAGTATTGAGCAGCCACTGGTTGAACTCAATCTTCCCACAGGCCAAAGCCAGCAGTGGCTTAACATCACAGAAGAAGTGATGAACATGGTTAGAACCACAGAAGTTCAAGTGAGAGGTCATCACGGAGTGCAACAGGGCATGGAAAAAGCCAATGATCCAGATAGTGATAGCCATCTGGGTACAGAGCTGATGATTCATGATGACAGTGTAATGAAGTGGTTTGCAGATAGCCACAAAGCGGTCAAAGGCCATCACAGCCAACAACATGGACTCTGTGCTGCCCAGGAAATGGAAGAAATGAAGCTGACTTATGCATCCCAAAAAAGAAATTGCTTTGTGTGTAGAGAGGAAGTTCCCCAGCATCTTTGGCAGTGTCACTGTGGAGTAGCAGATATCTAGACATGAGAGATTTCCCAGGAAGAAATACATAGGTGAATGGAGTCTTGGATCAGAGATGACAATCATCAGAATGGTTCCATTCCCAGCCACATTGACAAAATAAATTGCAAGGAAAACGACAAAGAGTAAAGGCCACAGTTCTTGGATATCTGTTACCCCCAGAAGGAGAAATTCAGTGACTGAAGTTTGATTCAGCATCACTTAAAAGAAAAGACAAAAATAATATATGGAACACTATTCTTTAATGAGAATCAATTCTTCCAGCCCAGAATTTCTTTCCAAGAAATAAAATGTTTTACGGCATAATGGTGCTATTCTATGTGATCCCAACCTCAGAGGTTGTACAGTATGTGGGCCATTAGACTGTTAAATATTGACTACCTGTCACTTACAGACTGTGATTCAATCATGTTTTTTCTTTATCAGGTTAATCACTAATATTTTTCTTTCTTCCAGTAATTCAGAGCTTGTTGCAGCCCATCTTCTTTGTCTGTGAATTGCTACATTCTAATACAACTTTCCTTTCATCTTCTTATGTTGGCTCTAACAGGGGGCACCTCTTTAAGTACTCCACCATCCTGCTATCTCTAGACCTACTAAGAAGCCACTTAAGACATTTTAGCTTAACAAAAATAGACAGGGATAAACTCATTGCAACTCTAAAGTCCATGAAATAGTAGTAATAGCTTTTCCTCATCTTAGAATGTAAATGGAGCTAGTGGTATTTTACTGATCTCCTCCTGACCCACATCCCCGGAAACATGATAGAGCCTTACTGGAGTAAGAAATAAGACCATGTTAATCAGATATTAGGCTGAAGTATATTTGAATTTTTATCACTGCTATATGTGACAATGAGCTTAATTTCTTTCTATAATCTGAGCCTTTTGCTTTCTCAAAATAGAATTCCCAAATTACTACTTTGATGACCATTGTTATTGTGCTTCCATTCTCTAGTTACCTTGGGACTCTTTTTCATTATCCAGATCACCAAATCGATGGGTAAGAAAATTCATTTTCAGGTGGCCTCATCAGTTCGTTATTTCACCTTACATTGACCTCTCTTTGAAGTGTGTATGGCTTCAGCCTCCTTAAAATCTGATCTTTTCTTATGATCTATTTAGTTAGGTTCTGTTTCTATTTGGCCTGAAGTAAATTTTTTTTCAAATATTAAAGAAAATTCTACCTCAAGTGGAACTCATATTCTTTACTTCTAGTTCCGTCAATGTGTCACTGGCAGTCACGTTATCTTTCACGGCCCCAGAAGTCTGTCTGCTTCATATCAGCCTCTCTAAAGTTATCACAGATTTCCATCTCTTCTCATTTGAAAAATGTCTTTTCTTTCTTTCCCTTTGTTCTATCAAATATGATTCTTGTTTTCTACTAAAGGAATGCATTAATTTTCATTTCATTTGCAGAAGTGAAATAATAGTCCTTTATGTAGTGAATGTTAAAACACTTGAGGAATTGTGACTAATTACAATGAGGTTTAATATTTGACTAAACTTGCTTGATTTACTGAAAGACAGGAGACTTTTTGAATCTTTTTTCCCACATTATTTGCAAAGTGCCTGACATTATCTCCTTTGGGTACACTGACAAAAGCAGATGTAATTTCACAAAATAGCTTCCTTTTCATTTCTTTCATTTACAGATGTAGTGAATTAGCTCTTGAATATTGGGAGAGAAGAAGCAAGGGTGTGTAGCCAACTTTTTTTTTTTCCAAGGAAGATTAGCTCTGATCCCACATCTGCCACCAATCCTACTCTTTTTGCTGAGGAAGACTGGCCCTGAGCTAACATCTGTGCCCATCTTCCTCTACTTTATGTGGGAGGCCTGCCATAGCATAGCTTGAGAAGTGTTGCATAGGTCTGCACCCGGGATCTGAATGGGTGAACCCTAGGCTACCGAAGCAGAACACACAAATTTAACCGCTGACCTACTGGACTGGCCCCTGTAGCCAACTTTTATAGAAATGAGAGGCTCTGAGAGAAGAATAAGAACTATAAGGAAATTTGAATACAGATGCAGATAACATGGTGGTTTCTATAAAAGGAGAATTATTCAAATTTGAGAAATCACAGAGGACAGAAGAAATGATTTGATGTGACTAGACTAAAAAAGTGAATGAACATTTCAAGGGAACCCATGGAATTCTAGGCTTTATACCTTGATGAAATTTTGAGAAAATTATCTAACCTCTACTACAGCTTCATAAAGGGCTGTTTCAAACAATTCGGAGTAGCTTTCTTTAATAGTGTAGGGGAGGAGAACAAATCCTCTACCCTCTACGTCCTCCTGGTTGAGCTACAAATTAAATTGACATGAGAAAGAATAACAGGAGAAAAAATCAAACAAAGCTTTATAGCACGTATACATGGGAGAAACCCAGGAAAACTGAAAAACTCATCGCAGTGTCTGAGCTACCAGCTTAAATGTCATCTTCGGCTAAAGACAAAGGAGGATGTTAGGGGTGGAGAGAGTCAGCTATGGGAGATTACCAGAAAAGCACAGTAAACAAGAATGAGGTTCTTATTCAGATTTAAGTCGTAGCCTTCCGCATTGATATTAGTTTCTAGGGATAAAGTCATCCCTCTCTTCCTGTTAAGGAGAGGGAGATACCCTTACAAATGGAGATTTCCCTCATCAATGTAAATGTCTCTTACAAAAGGGTAACTTCTACTGCTTTTCAGAGCTTCTTCTGTGTCTGCTTCTTCTTAAAAATAATCGCCCTAAAATAATCCTTATGCCAAAGACTTGTAATTGAGGGTGACCAATTCTGATCCCCCACAATTGTCATGTATATTTTGTGTATTTAAATAATTTTACCACTCCTGTTTAAAGGAAAACTGATATGCAAAATACAATTTTTTGTCCTCTAACCCACAAAAGAGTACTACATCAAAAATTCATTTGGGGAAAAAAAACCTTTTTCTGACTTTTAAAGAAAATTAGCAGTCAGACTCCTCTGTACTAAATGATTTCTTTCATTGTAATATCGATATTTCAATATTAAAAAGTTGCTTTGAAGAATGTCTAGAGAAGCAGGCATGTTGAATGAGGAATGTGGTATGGCAGTAAAATTGTGGGAAGTAAAGTGCCTTTATAATCCACAAACACAGTGAGGAGTTCATCATAAGACAGGAAACCAGCTTTAAATCTTGGGTATTTAATTTTAATACTAGCAAGCAGACAGGTCACTCATTAACAGATCAAAAATATGGGCAGCTTCCCAGTCTGTCTCCTATTTTATTCTCTTACCTGACTGAGTTCTGATTCACAGGTAGGAAAGTCTTTTAAGTTGACACTCCTAGTGATTATAAACTGTAGAAAAATATTTGAAAGGATAGCTCATGTTGGAATTGCAATATAAACTCATTTTCAAGTCTTTTCCTCCTTTTCTGAAATTTTGCCTGCCTTTTTATGAGCTACATATTGCTAGACAAAAAAATCCTGAGGGAGAGTGTCTCCTGGGTGCTGAGAAGAATTGTAAGAAGAAACAGAATACTTTTCCACACCTGCAACATGATTGTAGGGCTCAGGGAATTCCTATCTTGAGCTCCACTTGTCTTTTTCAGTCTTTCTATTTCCTTCCCTTACTGTTTTTGTCCCTTAGTTCAAGAACTATAGACAACAACACAGTCTCAACTGCCTAGTTGTTTCCTTATTCAAATATCTTTTTATTTCCTGCGAAGAGGTATGGATTTACTTTCTCTTCTTGGGAATTCCCTTGGAAAATCCCTTTGGTGTATATGGTGGAAAGAAAATTGGTAATAAGAGTTACTGAAAGAAGTCTCATCTCATTGATAAGTATCCCATTGATCAATACAGAAATGTGATTATCTTTAATGTTCTATTTGTTTATTAATATTTTTGTATGGAAACCAAATAAAGAGGAATAAAGAAAAGTAGTATTTATTTTTGTTCTTTCTAAGTCTGATGCTTTACTTTTGGCAATAACAGTGAATTATTTCCTTTAATTTTGGGACCCAAAAGTTTGCATTTCCCTCTGTTTAGGGAATGAAATCTGGTGTCTCCAACGTGTATCTTTGCTTCTTGCTATATCATTTAGGTAAGAAAATCATGTATTATTTATCCAAGGGGTATTTCTGTATGATCTGCCTATCTATCCAAGCTTTCTGTTAACATTTGTCAATGTAATGTCTGTTTCCATCTTTCTATTGATTTTCTATTTGTATTGCTTTGCAGGAGTTCATTATATATTCATCACATTAAAAATTCTTTGTCATTTAATATGTTGCAAATATCATACAGACAAAAATAACATTTATTGTGCACTCATTATGTGTAAGTTATTGTTCTGAGTTCTTTACATGTATTAGAACATTTAATTCCTATGAAAGCCCAGTGAAGGAGGTACTAAAATCATTCCCATTTTACCACAAGAAAACCAAGTCTTCGATAATTTAAGCAAATTTACCAAGTTATAGTGATAAACTGTGAAAGTAGGATGCAAATTGAGGCTTTCTAGTTTTAGAGAAAACTGTAAGGTGCTTCCATTCGTTAAAAATGTCATCCATCGTGATTTTATTTACAGTTTCCTTAGTTCACTAGAATTCCATTATTTTGATGAAACCACAACTAGTAATTTTGCTCTTTATGTTTGGTCTTTCTGGAGTTTTGTTTATGAAATCATTTTTTCCCTTAAGCCATAATCATATGGCCTTAAGTTTTCTTTTATTTCACTGCCAGCTTTATGGGCATGTGACCTATGCAGTTACACAAAATCCTGTGCTCAGAAGGGCCCAATGTTGGCTTAATGCATTTTTGTCGCCATCGTGATATTCTTAACAACTTTTGAATGAGAGACCCCACATTTTTATTTTGCAGTGAATGCCACAAATTATTTAACTGTTCCTATTTGTTAGATTTAGAGTTTTATATTTTCTATTTACAATTTTAGTCTTTTAGAGTTCATGTTAACATGCTATGAGATAAACAGATATAATTGACTCTACTTGGTCTCTGTGTAGACAGAAAAACTAGCTATTCTTTCTTCACAGATGTGTGATGCCATCTCTATACTATTCTAAGACTTCCTAAAGTATACAGTCTGTTCCTCCACTTTCTATGTTTTCATTGAACAAGTTGTATTCTAATTAGTATGACTTTATTATAGGTCTTAATATCCTGTAGGTTGGGTTCAATCCTTTTCTTTTGTAAAAAAAGCCTTGATGAGTTTTATAGCTCATTTCAAAAGCAATTTCAATATTTAAGCAAGCTTGTTTACAGAAGAAAGACCTAAGACTAGCACAAGGCAGAAGAAAATTGACATCCTTGCTTAAAGCCATGATTCCTAAAGAATAATATTTTACTGAAAAGGATGTAATAAATTAAATATACCCCCAGACAGAGGGAAATTACAAATAGTTCCTTTGGTGTAGACTAGGTTCTGAGTGAAGAGAAGTATTTTCTGAGAAGGTGTAAGTGAATATCTGCTTTCAAAGTGTTTAGAGTTTGAATTCATACCACTTGAGATCTTTAGGGATCCCCAAGACAAGAATTTAGCATTAAAAGTGATAGTAGGATGGTTATATCCCTGGATCATCTGGCTGAAGTATATACTTTTGAACATACACTTCCAGAACAGTCATTAAGAATATTTACTACCAGGATAGTGAAATTTTGTTCGGTATATATCACTTGATCCTATAAGTAAACTAAGGTATATATTATATAACTGCTTTCTGGATGATATAATTACAGGTACAAGTTATTCCTCAAATAATTTGGATAATTTCCAAATAATTTATTGATTTTAGATAACTTCCCATGTAAGCGTTTGCTTCTCATGATTATTTCCAGAGAAAAGGTGCTCTGTTTGCTCCATAACTTGACATAGGAAAGAGCAACGAATTACCAACTTTTCTGTTAAATTGAGAGTCATTGGGTGACTTGTAGAAATAACAAGAGAATTTTTCTTGATATGATCAATACTGTTCCTATAACTGAAATTTCTACCAGCTTCTACTGAACTAAAATAAATTCATTAAAAATTATCTATCTCATAATAAATTGTGAAATTTTTATATAATGAATATTTTTATGGGAATGACATCAGCAAGATGGCAGAGTAGGAGGTCACTCACTTATATTCCCCCCATAGAAACTATAATTTGGCAGCCACCCACAAATAAAGATGCCTATTGTGGGAGTTTTGGTGACCAGGTAGGAGCCTGCAACAACCTGGTGGAGCCCAAGACCTGTGAAGGTCATTTTCAAAAGGGAGGCCTTTGCCCAAGTGGCAGACCATAGTCCCAACTACAGACCCCAAAACAGCTCCATTCCCTTGTGGACTCAGCAACAGATCCATATGGCCTTGGTCCTGCCACTAGCACCATTCACCAAAGGACTCAGCAGAAGTCACACCTACCTGTGCCTTAAGTCACAGGCCTGCTAACCTTGATCCCAGTTATGGATTCTGAAGCAGCCAATGACCTGGGTCCAGCCCCTCTTCGCCTCCATTATTGACTGCCCAGGGACCTGTCAGGAGACATGCCTGGTCATACCCTTGGAGGTAAGCCCACTGACCTTGGTCTGACTACACATTAGGAAGTGGCCCTATATCCTGGCTTCAGGCCCTTGCAATCATAGTCAGAAAGTGGGAAAGCATGCAGAACATATGGGACACCATGAAGCAGATGAATATGCACATTATGAGATTATCAGAAGGAGAATATAGAAAGGAACAGAAGGCTTATTTAAAGAAATAATAGCTAAAAACTTCCCAAATCTTGGGAGGGATAGGGACATCTAGATTCATAAATCTCAAAGGATCCCAAGAAAGATCAACCCAGAGAAGATAATACTGAGACACATTATAATCAAATTGTCAAAAGCCAATGACAAAAAAAAGAATTTTCAAAATAACAAGAGAAAAACATCTAGTCACATATAATGGAGTCCTCATAATGTTATCAGTGGATATCTCAACAAAACCTTCAGGCCAGGAGAGAGTGAGCCACTCTACTCAAAGTGCTGAAAGAAAAAAATGTCAACCAATAATATTCTATCTAGAAAAACTGTCCTTCAAAAGTTATAGAGAGGTATACACTCTCCCAGATAAACGAAAGCTGAGGGAGATCATCACCACTTGACCTGCTGTATGGGAAATGCTAAAGGAAGTTCTTCAAGTTGAAATAAAAGGATGCTAAATAGAAACCCAGAAGCGTATATAAGGATAAAACATTGATTGGGACTGGTCCAGTGGCACAGTGGTTAAATTCACTTCAGTGGTCCACAGTTCACAGGTTCTGAGGCGGCATCCCATGTAGCATAACCAGAAGGGCCTACAACTAGAATATACAACTATGTCCTTGGGAACTTTGGGGAGAAGAAGAAGAAGAAAAAAGAAGATTGACAACAGATGTGAGCTCAGGTGCCAATCAGGACAAAAGTAAGTATAGGCAAATACAGAATATTCTGACACTAAAATGGTGGTGTTTGTGCCTCTATTTAATTTTATCATAAAAGTTTAAAGACAAACTATTAAGAATAACAACAACTTCAAAGATTTGTTAATGATCCACACAGAAAAAAATGGAAATTCTAACATCATAAGATAAAATGTGTGAATGTGTGTATTAGATTTAAAGTAGAACTGCAGAAAGTTTTTGGAGGCAAGAGAAGTCATTATCAGCTTAAAACAGACTGTTATAGCCATAAGGTGTTCTACATAAACCTCACGATAACAACGAAGAAAATATATATAGAATATGCATAAAAGCCAAAGATAAAAAAATTCAAAGCATATCAGTACAAAAAAATCAATGAAATAGAAAGACAGTACAAGAGGAAAAAAGGTGCAAACGAAATACAAGGCAGACAGAAACAATTAACCAAAAGGCAACAGTGAGTTCTTAGCAATCAATAATTACTTTAAACTTAAATGAAGTAAACTCCTCAAACAAATTGTATAGAGTGGCTGCAAAGATACAAAAAAACCAGACCCAACTACACGATACCTATGGAAGACTCACTATAGATTTAAAAACATACACAGGCTGAAAGTGCAGGATGGGAGAAAATATTCTGTGCAAATAATTACCAAAAAAGAGTAGATGTGGCTATACTTATATCAGACAAAGTAACCAAGTCATGAATTGTCATAACAGATAAAGAAGGACATTATATAGTGATAAAAGGCCAATTTATCAGGAAGATATAACAATTACAAATATATGTGCACCCGACATCAGAGCACATAAATCTATAGACAAACATTGACAGAATTTAAAACAGAAATAGTAGCAATAGAATAAAAGTAGGAGACTTATCATACTTCTCTTTCAGCAATGGATAGAACATTCAGACTGAAAATTAATTAGAAATCAGTGGACGTGAACAATACTATAGCTAAATGGACCTAACAGACATGTACAAAACATTCCACCCACCAGCAGCAGAATATACATTCTTCCCAATTGCCTATGGAATATTCTCTAGGATAGATCATATGTTAGTTCACAAAACAAGTCCTAAAAATTTTTAGATTGAAATCATATCAAATATTTCTGACCACAATGGAATAAAATTTGATCAATAAAAGAAGAAAAAAGGGAAAATCACTACATATGGAAATTAACCAACACACTTCTGAACAACCAATGGATCAAAGAAGAAATCAAAAGTATAATAAAAAAGTATCTTGAGACAAATGAAAATGATAACAACACACCAAAACATATGGAATACAAAAAAGCAGGTCTAAGAGGAGAGTTTACAGCAATAAATGCCTACATTAAGAAAAAATATAATCACCAATAAAAATCTAATCTTATACTTTATGGAACAAGAAAAAGAAAAAGAAGTTAAGCCTAAAGTTAGCAGAAGGAAGGAAATAATAAATATTAGAGCAGAAATATAGAAAATGTAGAAGAGAAAGACTATAGAAAAGATCAACAAAACTATGAATCGGTTTTTTGAAAAGATAAACAAAATAGAAAAATCTTTAGCTACACTGACCAAGTAAAAATAGAGAGGATTCAAATAAAAAGTATTTAAGTTAAAGAGGAGACTTACAATTGATGTCACAGAAATAAAAACTATTATGAGAGACTACCATGAATAATTATACTCCAACAAATTAGATAACCTAGAAGAAATAGGTACATTCCTAGAAACATACAACCTACCAAGACTGAATTGTAAAGAATTGAAAATCCAAACTGATCAACAATGAGTAAGGAGATTGAAGCAGTAATCAAAATCCTCCCAACAACAACAACAAGAAAACCCAGAACCAGACAGTTTCACTGGTGTATTGTACCAAATATTTAAAGAAGAATTAGTGCCAATCTTTCTCAAACTCTTCCAAAAAGTTGAAGAAGAGTGAACAGTTCCAAACTCATTTTATGAGGCTAGAATTACCCTCATACCAAAATCAGATTAGGACACCACAAGAAAAGAAAATTACGGGCCAACATCCCTGATGTACATATATGCAAAAATCCTCAGCAAGATACGATCAACTGAATTCAACAGAATGTTAAAAGGACCAGAACTATGATCAAATTGGATTTATCCCTGGATAAGGATAGATGGCAAGGATTGTTCAACATAAGCAAATCAATAAACATGGTAGATCACTTTAACAGAATGAGGGATAAAAATCCCACAATCATCTCAATCATCTCAATAGATGCAGAAAGAGCATTTGGCAAAATTTAACACCATTTCATGATTAAAACTCTCAAAAATTAGGTATAGAAGGAATATACCTTGACTTAATAAAGGCCATATATGACAAGCCCACAGCTAACATCATACTCAATGGTGAAACATAAAAGCTTTTTCTCTAAGATCAGGAACAAGATAAGGGAGTCCAAACTCACCACTTCTATTCAACCTAGTACTGGAGGTCCTAGATAGTGCAATGAGGCAATAAAAAGAAAAGACATCCAAATCAGAAAAAAAGAAGTTAAGTTTCTCCATTTATAGATGACATAATTTTATGAAAACCCCAAAGACTCATCTAGAAAACTGTTAAAACTAATAAACAAATGGATTAAGGTTGCAAGATACAATATCAACATATAAAAATCAGTTGCATTTATATACTCTAACAACAAACTACCCAAAAGATAAAGTAAGAAAACTATCCCCTTCTGTATAGCAAAAGAGACAGTCAACAAAGTGAAAAGACAACCTAAGGAACGGGAGAAAATATTTGCAAACCCTATTATCTGATAAAAGGTTAATACTTAAAATATATAAAGAGTTCATACAACTCAGTAGAAAAAAATAATCTGATTAAAAATAGGCAGAGGAACAGAACAGATGATTTTCCAAAGAAGGCATACAAATGGCCAATGAGTGCACGAAACAGTGCTCAACATCAGCAACAATCAAGGAAATGCAAATCAAAACCACCTGAGACATAATCTCACATATGTTAGAATATCTATTATCAAAAAGTCAAGATATAACAAGTGCTAGCAATGATGAGGAGAAAAGGGAAGATTTGTGCACTCTTGGTGAGAATAGAAAATGCTTCAGCCACTATGGAAAACAGCATGGAAATTCGTCAAAAAATTAAATAGGGAACTACCGTATGATCCAACAATCTCACTTCTGGGTATTTACCTGAGGAAAGCGAAATAACTATCTTGAAGAGTTATCTACACCCTCATGTTTATTGCATTGTTCACAATAGCCAAGACATGGAAACAAACTAAATGTCCATCGATGGGTGAGTGGACAAAGAAAATATGATGCACACATGCACACACATATAATGGAAGATGATTCAGCCATAAAAAAAGAAATACTGCCATTTCTGACAACATGGATGGGCCTTGAGAACATTATGCTAACCGGAATGTCTGACAAGACAGACAAATACTGCATGATCTCAGTTATATGGTGGAATCTAAAAAAGCCCAAACTCATAGAATCAGAGAGTAGATTGGTGGTTTCTGGGGGGTGGGGTAAAAGAGATGTTAGTCAAAGGATACATACTTCCAATTATAAGGGGAAGAAGTTCTGAAGATCTAAGGTACAGCATGATCAATATATTTAACTATATTGTATTGCTTACTTGAAACTTGCTATGAGAGTAGATTTTAAGTGTTCTCACCATAGCAACAACAAATGCCAGTTATGTAAGGTGAAGGAATATTTACAAAACTTATTGTGGTAAACATTCTGCAAAATGTACGTGTATCAAATCCTTATCATCTACACCTTCCACAATGTTATATGTCAATTATATCTTAATAAAGCTAGGAAAAAAAGAACAACAGTTCATCCCTCAAATCACATTCAATTTCTAAAAAAAAATAAAAATAAAAAATGTGTAATGTATTTTACATACTATTATATATTAATATCCTTTTATAATAATAATTCTTCATGAAGAATTCAGTTTTAACTTTAGGAATTTTGAGGAAAGGCAGATGTCCATAGCAGTAAAATTGAGAGAGGTGTCCCTTCAATGGACCAGAGACTACATCTTTAGCACAATGGCCTGAGTCTCACTTGCTCTTTTCTGAATACAGTGACCAGAGATGCAAAGCAGTGACAAGAACTGGTATTGACTTTCTGGATGAACTTTTTAGAGAGAAGATTACTCTGTGAAAGATGCAGAAATGATAAAAGCCAGCAAGTATTTTAGCTAATGGATAGATTTACTGTGGTGTTGTTTGTTAAGTAGATCATAGTGATTATTTTCTTCATTGTCCAATTAAGCAAGAAAAAAATGTGCCTTAACAGATAGAAGCAGATAAAATATTTTCATAATCCTCTTTTGGAAGAATATATTGAAAAGAAGAAACCAATCGAGGAACAAACAGGTCTAAATACAACATGTATTTGGTAGCTAGTAGATACCTTGGCATCAGCTGTAAAGGTCAGAATTGTGGATTTCTTCATTATTTTTCATGAATATTCTCTCTTGCCCACCAAACTGTGAAAAGCTGAGAGCATAGAAAATAAGTGATGGGAAATAAAAGGAAAACAATCTCATTAACAGTAATATCAAAGAGAGTAAATACTTAGGAATAAATTTAACCAGGGAGGAGAAAAATCTGTACACTGAAAACTATAAGATATTGATCAAAGAAATTGAAGAAGTTTCAAATAAATGGAAAGATGCCTCATTTTCTTGGTTTGGAATAATTATCATTGTTAATATGTCCATATTACCTAAAGCAATCTACAGATTCAATGCAATCCCGATAAAAATTCCAAAGGAATTTTTTGCATTTTTTACAAAAACAATCTTAAAATTTGTATGAAACCACAAAGGCCTCCAAATAACCAAAGCAATCTTGAGCAAGAAGAGTGAAGCAGGAAGCATCAGACTCCTTGATTTCAAGTTATATTACAAAGCTGTAGTCAAATTTGTATAGTGCTACCATAAAAGCAGACACATACAACAGTGGAAGAAAATAGAGAACCCAGAAATAAACCCACTCATATACTGTCAAGTAATCTTTGACAAGGACACCAAGAATACACAATGGGGAAAGAATAGTCTCCTCAATAAATAGTGCCGAGAAAATTTGATGTTAACATGTAAAAGAAAGAACTGAGGACTCATATCTTATAGCAAACAAAAAAATTAAATCAAAATGAATTAAAGACTTAAAGGTAAGACATTAAACTGTAAAACTCCTAGAAGAAAACATAAGGAAAAAGCTCCTTGGCATTGGTTTTGGCAGCGATTTTTGGATATGGCAGAAAAA
The DNA here is from genome assembly GCF_021613505.1 of Equus quagga. Taxonomy (NCBI): domain Eukaryota; kingdom Metazoa; phylum Chordata; class Mammalia; order Perissodactyla; family Equidae; genus Equus; species Equus quagga. The sequence goes on from NC_060281.1 coordinate 35,250,242, forward strand.
GCACGAGCAACAAAAGCAAAAATACAGAAGTGGGACTACATCAAGAGAAAAATCTTCTGCACAACAAAGGAAACAATCGACAAGTTAAACGACAACTTATGGAATAGAGAAAATATTTGCAAACCCTATATCTGATAAGAGGTTAATATCTGAAATATATAAGAAACTCCCACAACTCAATAGGAAAATAACAACTTATATAAAAAATGGGTAAAAGAACTGAATAGACATTTCTCTAAAGAAGACGTGCAAATGGCCAGCAGGTATATAAAAACATGCTCACCATAGGTTATCATAGAGAAATAGAAATCAAAACCACAGCGAGATATCACCTCACACCTGTCAAGATGAACAAAGCACTCTACGATTAATGTATTTTACATTTATGATCAGAAAAAAATATGCAAACATACATAAAAGGGAATGGAAAGTAAATGCGGATCCTGGCCAGTTTCTATAAAAGAAAAGTGGAAAACTTTTCTTTAGAAACGATGCTGTCTTCTACCTGTAGATTTAACTTAAAAAAATTCTCCATCCCAAAACACTCTGCAGCCTGAAAATTTGTCTACAGGGACTTGAAGTAGCTTGGTGATTCAGGAAATGGAGGAGAGCTATCAACAATAGATGAACTTGGTATTTACAAACAAAAAGATGAGAATAATTGAGGTACTTATGCAAAAATGGGATCGAGTCAACCAAATTCATCATTAAGTTTTGACTATTTTCCTTTGCCACCAATGGTTTGTATTAGTATAGTTGGGAAGTATAAATATTTTGATGTAGATGAGTGATGAGCAACAGTGACTCAGAGTATTTGATCTGAGTCAGGCCCATGTTCTTGAAGAACAGAGAGATGTTTTGAAGTCTTGAGGTATACAGTCAAGAACTAGGGAAAGATATGCAAAAAGCAAACATTTATTGACTACGTTATCATTGTTCTGAGTACAAGTCCGCTGTTGGTGACCATATCAGGTAAAGAGAGAGAAGTTTGGCTTTAAAATTACACAGTGCGTGCAAAATACTATGACGATGTTGCATAATGCAGGAAAACATAAGATACCTATGTGTTCTATTCTCTATGTTACCTGTGATAGAAATTTCTATTGATCTCTGCACTGTGTTTTGATTTTTTCTGAGCCCAAGTACAACCTTACATTATTTTATAAACTTTATTTTGGGTAGCCACTACATTTTTATCATAATTGGCATTCAGGATGAGACTTATTTTCCATCCTAGGTAACAGGAATTTTATAGGCTGAGGAAGGATGTTTGAAGCTAAAATGAGACAAAGTACTTGAACGTTTTATTCACCAAATTTGGGACAGAAAAGATGTCTGTTTTCCTTTTCTGAAGTGTTCTTTCCACTGGGGAGTGGTTTCAATAACCAATTCTGTTGATACCATTCTCATCTCCAAATCTTAAAGCTGTGGATTATATGAATCTGCTCCAAGACATGCTGGCTAATATAAACTATCATTTATTTTATGAATTTTATCAAAGTACATAGCATCATATTCTGGTACCACCTTGTTTTTTACATTTCCTATTCCACTTTCCTTATCTTAAAATATAAACTATATTAAAACTATAAAAAGCAGTCTCCAAGAGTGAAAAGAGGACAAGGAGGTATTTCAAGGAGAGACTGAAATAACCCCACAACTCTTAGACAAATTATCTGATGGATATTCACCAACCATCTCCAAAATACAACGGGGTATGAGGCAAGGGGCCTGCCATTCCCCATCTGCATAAATAGCCCTTATGCTGCATGTGGACTTTTAATATTTACTTTTTCCATAAATATGCTACTAATGTTCTGAAAGAGATGTGTCTCATAGGAAATTTTTAAATGTGTGTTTTTTTTAATTTGGTGATTCCTGTACACCACCAAGATTTGTCATGCATTCTAAATGTCCTAGTGTTTATCCTGATATAGAAAATGGTTATTTCATCAGTAAGGCTATATTGTCTTGTTTTGTAGATTACTGCTGTTGTAGCACATGAATACTGCAATTTTTACTGCTGCTTTCTCAATTCCCAAGAGGAAACATCATGGAAAGAGAAAACCAAACTCTGTCGGAATTCATCACCTTAGGATTCTCCAACCTAAATGATTTGCAATTTTTACTCTTAATATTCCTTATGATCTATCTTTGTACCCTGGGAGGAAATACCTTCATTATTTTGGCAACATTGGCTGATACCCGACTACATACACCTATGTACATTTTTCTGAGGAATTTGGCCTTTCTTGATATCTGTTATACCACCATCAATGTCCCCCAAATGATGGTGCATTTCCTATCAGAGAAGAAAATCATTTCCTATGGGAGTTGTGTAACTTGACTTTTGGCATTCCTTTTCTTTGTGGGTGTAGAGGGTCTTTTGATGGCAGCAATGGCATGTGATCACTACATTGCAATCTGTGAACCCTTAAGATATTTAATTATTATGAACAAGACCCTGTATAGCCAGTTAGAAGCCTCATGCTAGGTTAGTGGTTTCCTCAACTTAGTGGTGCACACACTACTGACATTCTGTGGCAACAACCAGATTAATTATTTCTTCTGTGACATCCCCCCATTACTGATCTTGTCTCATGGGGACACTTCTGTCAATGAGTTGGTGTTACTCTTCATTGGGGTCTTCACTGGATGGGCACCTTTCCTAGGTATCATCCTTTCCTACCTTTATATCATCTCTACTATCTTGAGCATTCGCTCTTCTGAAGGGAGGCAAAAGGCCTTTTCTACATGTGCCTCCCACCTGGTCATTGTTCTTCTCAGTTATGGCAGCTCCATTTTCACATATGTACGACTCATCTCTTCTTACTCATCGGCAAAAGATCAGCTGATCTCAGTACTGTACAGTGTTGTCACTCCCATGCTAAACCCAACAATTCACACTTTGAGGAATATGGATATTAGAAAGGCCTAAGAGCTGTGGGAGAAAAAAGTAACAGCCTTCAAATTTCATTTCCCTTGAAATGTAGTGTTTATTTTTCTAGGATGATAAATAATGTTAGAAAGCTATCTGTCTTACTGATGCAATCTGGTTACTTCTTGCTAACATTCTTAATAAAACTCTATGAATTTAAACTTAAAATCAATGATATAACAAATGGAGCAAAATGTTATAAATAGATGAATCTAGGTAAAGGATTAGTGGATGTGTTTTATACTCATTCTTGAAGCACTTCTGTATGTTTGAAACTATTTCTAAATAAAAAGTTTAAAAAGTTAATTTGAAGTTTATGGGCATAACTGAATATATGATACATTTGTCTCTAAATGTTGCACGATTTTTGGTTATTTAACAGATTTGTCAAATGTATTCTTCAGATAATCTGCTGTTCTTAAAATTTGCTTTTGTCCTGTGGTAAACTATCCATTAACTTGTGCTTCTGTTTCTTGCAATTTTTCTCTGAAAGTTGCCTTCCTTTGTCATCTTCCTTCTTACATTTACTGTGCTTTCAAAATCTTGAAACATTTGCTCCCAAGGAATTCAGAGATCCTTCTTCTTGTTTTCATACACTGTCAGTACATTTTTCTATTGATAATGACCATGTAATGCTTATGTTTTCCTTAATTTACTTTCCATAAAATGATGAGTTCATCCCAATTTTGAACACAACTCTAATAAACATCCTAAATTCCACATTATGCCTGAGGAACATGGACTTTCATAGAAATGCATAAATCATGATGAAATGGGTTCTGTCAACCTCAGCTTTGAGGACATTTTAGATTTTTCACTAGACACATAGAAGAAAATCTGATTTATCTTCATTTGGAAAAGATCATGTCATATTCCCTGTACTCTTGTTTATATTCTTCTCCTCTTTAAATATGTGGCTTATATCCATCTTCTTTGAGGAATCTTCTACAAATAACTCCACTTTACATATTATGATGCTTCTGTGCTTCTTAAGATAGGACACATTTTTATAAAAGACAGCCTTATATACACAATAAAATTCAGAATAATGAATAGATCTTAACTTTTCAAGAGATATTCAGTTTACACGCTATTTAAATTTAGGACAGGGAATACAACATACATTTATAAAAGAGATAAGTACATGACTTTTAATGCCATATCATTTCCAGTTAAAAATGGTGAGTTTTAGAAGAAGACAAGTAGGGGGAGTAAAAGGTAAAATGAATCAGTTAGAAAAAAGGGTGAGGGGAGAGGGGAAAAAACAGGAAAGAAGTGAGCAAGAGAAATGAAGGACAGGAAAAAGAATTTAGAGGGATAAGAGTCCTATAGTCCTCCAAGAGAGGGAGAGACAAAGAAAGAAAAAAAAATGACTAATTGAAAGACAAACATGGAGCTGATGTTGCCATAGTGCCTTTCTGCCAATTGCAGAATTTGTCTCAGAATTATCATCTCATTACTCTTACTCTCACTAACTACCACCCTACCTTAAGCTCTTATTTCAATTTTAGGTTACTTTTCTAATATCTTAACAGCTTTTTCCATTCCCATTTTAACCTGATCTAATAAATAAAGCTGGCACTCACTTCTGGAATAATCAACCTAAAATTCTGCTATCTCCATGAAACCACCTCCATTGTTCTAACTAGAAGTTATTTTCTTTGAATTCATTTATCCCCACTCTTAAGAAAAGATTTCCTAGACAATTCTATCTAAAGTAGCATGCTCTTCTCCCCAGTTATTTTCCACACCATCACCTTATTTATTTCCTCCATAGCATTTATTTCCTCCATAGCACTTAGCAGTATCTGTAATCATATCAATTATTCATTTGTTTATTTTATTTTCCCCACTAGAATATAAAGTAAAGGCAAGAATCTAGTTAACTTGTTCACTGCTATACTCCCAGTGCTTAGAACAGTGTCTGATATATAATAGAGACACTTGAGATATGCTTGAAATCAACCAATCAATTAATGCATGTACCAGAGTATCATGACTCTCAGCATTCTGTTTTGCAAAATAGTGTACCTGTCTTGCCCCCTAAACTAAAACCTTAAACTTCTACTAAACAGAAAAGTCATAATCTTTGTATTCTGCATATGATGACTAGCATGTTAGTCCCATTTATTGACCTTAAAATACGTTTTTTTTTTAATTAAATAAATGAAACATACTTAGTGGGAGGGGGTCTTGGTTGGTTAGTACTCAACAGGGTTAGTCAGAAGTAAAATTCTTTTGTCTTACTTTCTACTCACTATTCCAGGATATTTTAGTTTATTTGGTTGGTATACTTATTTGCCTAACTCCTGGTTCTTAGCTTGATCGTCAGACCTTTCAAATATTGCTAATGTTGCACGCACTGAGATTCTTCAACCTTTACTTTCTCTCTCATGCTCTAATCTCATAAGTAAATGTTTACGATTTATTTTTTCCACAAAATTTTTATGTTTTGATTCTTAAATATCTTCTTTCTTCAAAATCAGCTGACACTTCATTTCTATTAAAGGAATCATCCATAGGATTAAAACATTTCTCATTTATTGACTTCTTCCTTCCCAGTATGTATCCAGTTGTGCAAATGCCAGTTATTAAGCTACTGGCTCAACTGAAATACACTCTTCCATGCTCTGGTTTGTGATGCTGGAACTGAGATGCTGCAAGCTACATCTCCTTTCCAGGCTAGCGTCCTGCTAGATTCCACCAAGAGGGGACACTAGAGGGAGACAAGAAGGCAGGAAAACTGACAGAGGACTCCATTTCTGTTTGACATTGTTTTTGTCAGCATCATCCCAAAAATGGCTTTTAATCACATCAGCAGCTATTGGATCTAGTAGTAGTTGGCTTTAGGAAGAAGTGAAAAAATGTCTACTCCCACCAATTCTGTTCAACATTGTTTGGAAGTTCTAGCCAGTGAAATAAGGCAAGAAAAAGAAACAAAACACACAGATTGAAAAAGAAGTAAATCATATATATTCACAGACAATATACAATTGTGTACGTAGAAAAATCCTAAGGAATCAACAATAACAACAAAAAGCGACTAGAACTAATAGGTGAACATAGCAAGATTGTAGAATACAGTCAATGTACAAAATTTAAATATATTTCTATATATTTGCTATGAGATATTGGGCAATAAAATAAATACACTGTTTAAATTAAAATGCCGTTCAAAATGTAAAATTCTTAGGAGTAAATACAGCAAATTTTGTGTAAGACTTGTGCATCGGATACTACAAAACCTTCCTGAAAGAAGTTTTAGGAGGCCTAAACAACAGGGACATACTATGTGCATGGAGTGGAAAACACAATATTGTTAAGATGACAATTATCATAAATTAGTTTATAAAAACAACACAATCACAATCAAAATTTCAACAGGCTTTTTGTAGAAATTGACAAACTAATTCCTAATTTTATGCAAAGAATGTTTAATTTCCAATCCAATTTTGAAAAAGAACAAAGTTTATGAATTAACACAAGCTGGTTTCAATACCTACTATAAAACTATGCAATCAGTGTTTTACCATTAAGTATGATTTTTTTCATAAATCACATTTTCAAGTAAAGAATATTCCATTGTATTTTTAATTTATGAAGCTATATCATGAGCGGGTATCAAATTTGTTAAAAGATTTTTTGTTTAACTTTTGAAATGATCATATAAGTTTTCTTCTTTATTCTGTTAATTAATATGGTGACTGACTTTGATCAATTTTCGAGTGTTAAACCCAGCTTGCATTCCTATGAAAAGTCTTAGTTGCGATATATTTTTTTTAATGTATTGATGGATTCAATTTGTTAATAATTTGCTAAGTAGTTTTTGGTCCATGTTCATAAGTGTCTTTTTGGACAATCTTATTTTCCATTAAATCCTTGTCGCATTTTACTATCATGGTTATGCTGGTCTCATAAAATGAGTTGGGAAGTACTTTTTTTTTATTTTCTGAAAATAATTATACAAGATTGATATTATTTCTTCTATAAATACTTGATAAAACTTACCAATGAAACAGTATGACCTAGAAGTTTACCTTGTGAGAAAGTTTAAATGATAATTTAGTTTAAAAAATACATATGTCTATTAAGATTTTTTGTTTTATCATGTATCAGTTTTGGCAAGTTATGTTTTCAAGAATTTATTTTTCCCTCCTGTTAAAGCTACTGGCATAAGATTTTTAAAATCATTCTATTATCCTTTTAAAGTCTGCTGAATACGTAGTGATAATACCTCATTCATTACAGAAAATAGTGGGTTATGTCCTCTTTGTTTTAGTTTTTCCCTGATAGTTTAGCTCAGGGTGATCAAATTGATGATTTTTCAAAGAACTGACTTTTTACTTTACGTTTTCTGTTGCTTATCTGTATTTATTTTGTTTGTTCTTATCCTTATAATCTCCTTTCTTCTGTTAATTTTGAGATTGCTTTGTTTATTGTTTTCTAGCTTCTTAAGGTGAAAGCTGAGAACATTTATTCCATACCTTTCTTGTTTTATAATATTAGCTTTCAAAACTATAAATGTCTCTCTAAAGATTACTTTAATTTTACTGCCTTCTTTTTCAATTCATTTACTTTCAAACTGCTTGTGCCTTTACATTTTAAGTACGTCTCTTTCAGACAGCATATAATTGGGTGCTGCTTTTACCTATTCCAAAAATCTTTCTTTCCCTTGGAATGTTTAGATCATTCACATTCAACGTAATTACTAACATGCTTTGATGTAGGTATAAATTTTATTTTCTTCTGTTTGCCACGTCTCCTGTTTTGTTCCCTTATTTAGCTTTTTCTCTTAGATTACATGAATCTTTTTTTTTTTTAGATTGGCACCAGAGCTAACAACTGTTGTCGATCTTTTTTTTTTTTCTTTTTTCTTTTTCTCCCCAAATCCCCCCAGTACATAGTTGTATATTCTAGTTGTGGGTCCTTCTAGTTGTGGCACATGGGACGCTGCCTCAATGTGGCCTGACAAGTGTTGTCATGTCTGGGCCCAGGATCCAAACCAGCGGAACCCTGGGCCACCGTAGCGGAGCGCTCAAGCTTAACCACTCGCACGGGGCCGGCCCCAGATTACTTGAATTTTTTATAATTACATTTTGATATATCTATTAATTTTTTAACTGTATCTATATTTATTTATTTTTTAGTTATTGCTCTAGGGACTACAATATACATCTCTACCTTTACACATCTCCTTAGATTTAATTTTGTAATGTTTCAATATAGAATGCTGGAAACTTAATTCTTTCTTTAGGTCTGTTCCCCCCTTAATCTTTTTTGTTACAGTTGTTTTATGTATTGCATCTACATACATTTTAAATCCTAAAAAATAAAGTTATCATTTTTTTCATTAAAATATGTTGTGTATTTTAAAGAATTAAGTGGAAAAATAGTCTTTAAAAAAACCACTTTATTGAGGTATGATTGACATGTAGGAAGAGGTGCATATTTAATGTTCCAAACTTGATGAGTTTGGGATTAAGTATGCACCTGTGAATTCATCACATCCATCAAGGTCTAGACATATCCATCATCTCCCAAAGTTTCCTTCCACACCCTTTATTATTATTTTTTTGTGTAGTAGCAACACAAGATTTACTCTCTTAGCAAATTTTTAGTATAAAATATAATATTGCTAGTTATAGCCAGTATGCTGTAAATTTCCAGAACTTATTCATCTTGAGTAACTAAAATTTTGTACTCTTTGATCATCACCTTCCTATTTCCCCCCTCCACCTGGCCCCTGGTAAGCTGGCAACCTCTACTCTCTTCCTCTATGAATTTACCAATTTAAATTCCACATAGAAGTGAAACTATGCAATATTTGTTTTTCTGTGTCTGGCATATTTCACATAACATAATATCCTCCAGGTTTGTCCATATCGTCACAAATGACAGAATTTCTTTCTTTTTTATAGCTGAATAATATTCCATTGTATGTATGTATCATGTTTTCTTTCTTTCTCTTTTTATGGTGAGGAAGATTGTCCCTGAGCTAACATCTGTGCCAATCTTCCTCTATTTTATATGTGGGCCACCGCCACAGCACGGCTCAATAAGTGGTGTGTGGGTCTGCGCCCAGGACCCAAAACCGTGAACCCTGGGTCACCAAAGCTGAATGCATAAACATAAGCACTATGCCACTGGGCCATCCCCTATATCACATTTTTTTTTTATCAATTTGCCCATTGGTGAACATTTAGGTTGTTTCCATGTTTCGGCTAATGTGAATAATGCTGCAATGAACACAACAGTGCAGTATGTCTTCAAGATCCTGATTTCAATTCCTTTGGATAAATACCCAGAAGGAGGATTGCTAGATCATATGGAAATCCTGTTTTTAATCTTTTGAGAAGACTTTGTACTGTGTTCCATAATGGCTATGGCAATTTTAAGTTCCACTAATAGTGCTCCAGGGTTTTCTTATCTTCACATCTTCATCTATGCTTGTTATCTTTTGCTTTTTTAATAATAACAATCCTCACAAGTGTGAGGTGATATCTCATTGTGGCTTTCATCTGCATTTCCCCACTGATTAGAGCACCTTATCATGTGGCTATGGCCATATGTATGTCTTCTCTGAATAAATGTTTTTTGATGTTCTTTGCTCATTTTTAAATTGAGTTGGTTTTTGTTTTTGTTCTTGTTTTTTGCTGTTGATTTGTGGGGTTTCCTTATATAGTTTGGATATTAACCACGTATTGGATACTCACTTTGCAAATAATTTCTCCTATTCTGTAGGTTGTATTTTCCTTTTCTTGATTATCTCTTATGCTGTGTAGAAGCTTTTTAGTTTGATGTAATCCTACTTATTTATTTTTGTTTTTGTTTCTTGTGCTTGGTGTCATATCCAAAAAAATTATTGCCAAGACCAATGTCAAGGAGCATTTTCCCATTTTTCTCCTAGAAATTTTATGGTTTCAGATCATATGTTTAAGTCTTTGATCCATTTTGAGTTGATTTTTGTGTATGGTGTAAGATATGGGTCTAATTTCATTCTTTTGTGTGTGGATATCCAGTTTTCCCAACACCATTTATCAAAAAGAATATCCTTTCCTCATTGCGTATTCTTGGTACCTTATCAAAACTTAGTTGACTATATATTTGCAGGTTTACTTCTGGTCTACCTATTCTATTCCAGTGGTCTATGTGTCTATTTTTATCCCAGTACTATACTGTTGTCATTACAATAACTTTGTAATATAATTTGAAATCAGTAATTGATGCCTCCAGCTTTGGTTTTCTTTCTCAAGCTTACTTTAGCTAATCAGAGTCTGGTATGGTTCCATATGAATTTTACGATTTTTTTTTTCTTTCTGTGAAAAATGCCAATGAAATTTTGATAGGGAATGCATTGAGTCCGTAGGTCAGTTTGGGCAGTATGGACATTTTAGTATTATTAATTCTTCCAAACCATGAACACAAACTATCTTTCCATTTGTTTGTGTCTTTTTAAATTTCTTTCCTCAATATCTTATACTTTTAAGTGTACAGATCTTTCATCTCATTGGTTAAATTTATTCCTAAATATTTTATTTTTTTGATGCTATTATAAATGGGATTGTTTTCTTAATTTCTTTTTCAGATAGTTCCTTGTTAGCATATATATTCACAACTGATTTTTGTATGTTAATTTTATATCCTGCAGTTTTATTGTATTCACTTGTTAGTTCTAACAGTCTTTTGGTGGCATCTTAGGGTTCTGTATACATAAGATCAAGTCATCTGCAAAGAGACAGTTTCATATCTTTCTTATGATTTGGATACCTTTGATTTCTTTTTTTCACCTAATTGCTCTGGCTACACCGTCTAGTACTATGTTGAATAGAAGAGTGGGAGTGAGAATTTTTGTCTTGTTCTTGATCTTAAAGGAAAGGCTTCAACTTTTCACAGAAAAATGGTGTCTACCCCATATTTATTATTTATATTTAATATATTTAATATATATTTATTATATTTATCATATTTAATATATTTATTATTTCTGCCGCCCTTCATTTCTTCCTGGAAGTTTGAGTTTCTATCTGGTAATGTCTATTTAGCTTGAACTACATCCTTCAGTATTTCTTTTATTGCAGTTCTCTTGGCGATAGACTCTATTAATTTTCTTTTGGTGAAAATGCTTTTTATTTCACCTTCATTCTTTTTGTTTTTTTTCAAAGATTGGCACCTGGGCTAACAACTGTTGCTAATCTTCCTTTTTTTCTTTTTTTTTTAAAGATTGACACCTGGGCTAACAACTGTTCCCAATCTTTTTTTTTTTTTTTTTCCTGCTTTATCTCCCCAAACCCCCCGGTACACAGTTGTATATCCTAGCTGCATGTCCTCCTAGTTTTGGGATGTGGGACGCCGCCTCAAGGTGGCCTGACGACTGGTGCCATGTCCACGCCCAGGATCCGAACCCTGGGCCGCCGCAGCGGAGCGCACGAACTTAACCACTCGGCCACGGAGCCGGCCCTTCACCTTCATTCTTAAAGAAAGTTTTGACTGGAGAAATAATTCAGAGTTGACAATTTTTTTCTTTCAACATTTAAAAGTTGAAGTTCCACTGCCTTCTAGTCTGCATATTTTATGATGCTGGAGCAGCAGTTATTGAAACCATTCTCACCTTGTATGTATTGTGCTATGCTTTCAAATTTTCCTCAAAGTTATTTCTTTATCCCTTCTTTCAGCATTTTGGATAATATTCATGAATGTGATTTTATTTTTATTCGTCCTGCTTTGGATTTGCTAACCTTGAATCTGTAAATGTTTGTTTTCTGCCAACTCTCAGAAGTGTTTGGCCATTATTTCTTCAAATATTTTATTCTTCCTCATCCTCTCTCTCCTTTCCTTTTGTGTTCCAATAATATATATATACATATATTATATATATATAATATATATATATACTAGGTGTTTTGATATCATCCCCTTAGGTTCTTGACTCTGTTCATCTTTTTAATGCTTTTTTGTCTTTTCTTCAGATTAGATGATTTATATTGATCTATCTTCAATGTTCTCCTACTCTTTCCTCTGTCATCCCAATTCTGCCATTAAGTCCATCCAACTTTTTCAATTTTAGATGTAAATTTCTACTAGAATTTCCGTTTTTTAAATAGCTTGTTTTTCTCTGCTGAGATTTCCTAACTCTGCATTTTTTTTACGAGCATATTTTCATTTACCTCACTGGGCATATTTAAATAGCTGACTTAATCATTGCCTGCAAATTCTACCATCTGAGTCACCTTGAGGTGACTTCAGTTCATCATTTTTTTCGTTTGAAATGAATCAAATTTTCCTGCTTGTTTGTGTGTAACGTAATTTTAAATTGTACTATGGGAATCATGAATGTTATGTTATGGAGGCTTTGGAGTCTATTATACTTTTTGTAAGCATACTTATGTTTTAGAATTAGCCAGCAATTAACTTGGTTGGACTCCAATTGCACATTTTGTTTCTTAGGTGGGTCTTCAATCACATTTCAGTTCTTTTATCATAAACTGAGCTACTTATAGTAACTTCCTTCCACATGCAGTTCATATGTCAGCCAGGGCTTTGTGTGGAATTATCCAAAGAATTAGAGTTTCCTCTCTTTGGCTCTCTTATATCCTACACGTCTCTCTTGATTTTCAATAATTGATATTGTCTCAAACTCTATCCTTCTATTCTCCATGCCAGAACATTTGTGGGTTTTCTATCAAGTTTCATTTAGCATGTGGTGCCAATAGTATCCTTGCTTATTACGAGCCATAAAAACTGGAAAGCCATCAAGTTTTATTTTTTTTCCTAATCTTTGACTCTCCCTAAATCTGCCTGCTTTTGATCATTGTCAGAATGTTCAGTTTTTGTTTGATTTTGCATTCAGTCTCTCTAAAGTTAGGTGTACCTGTTAACTGCTTACATAGCCATATTAGCAGCATAACTCTCTGTTGTATGAGGTTTTGAAGGGGGAAAAGCTAATTGTCGAAAACAAATTGTCTAAAAATCAGTTTCCTGAGAGCCATTTTATTGAGTCTGATCCTGCAATTAATTGTATTATTCTGAAAACTCTTTGACTCCTACTCTGAAATAAAGAGAATCATTTTAAAATAAAATTTTGACAATAATAAATCATAAAATTCCTAATAAATCCTAATAAATTATAAAATTGATTTTATTGGTTTCTGGTGAAGTGACATGGAAACCAGGAGATACATCATCTCTCTATTCAAATTTAGAAAGAGTGTTTATCATAATAGTACAAATGATGACTTTGCTTCTTTGCATTATTTCAATAGACTCATACATACAGAGTGTCTTAATTCTTTTGCTTCTGCCAAGAGTCTCTATAAACAACCCCCAAGTGTAAGTTAAACAAATTCATCTGCACTGTTGATTCTTCCTTGTTTGATCATCATTTTCTCAAATCTCTCCCTTTTTAATCTATAGAACTCAGTTTATAACTAATCACTTTTAATTTCCATTATATTCCTCTTAGTGATACCACTTTTTGCATTTACTAGATGTTAGGCTTCTCAAGACGGGGACTGTGTCTTCTCTTTTTTTACATATTCTCATCACTCCTCTTTTCTTATGACCAACAAAGGACTCTGTCAAAGATTTATATTTTTTTTAAAAAAAGCAATGTAGTGGCCTTACAAGCACAACAAAGAGGGATATAAATTGGTACTTATGGGAAGAGAAATACGGAGAGAATAAGTCTTTAGAGAGAAAATCCCAAGATATTAATGCCCAAGATGCCACTGGAGAGGTTTCAGTAGGGTTTAATCTGTTTGTTTTCTGGCCAGAATAAGAGATGAGATTTTCTGGGATTCAATCTTACATTTAGATGTAATCTGTTTGAAATAAAAATGGACATAAGAGGCTTTCAGCAGCCAGAAATTTCTCTAATAATTTTATTCAAGGAGTCAACAAACACCCCTGATCTCTGATTTTGGATATTATTTTGAGCAAAGATTTATGTAAATTGCAAGTATGTACAGACAGAAGTGCAGGACAAATTGCCTGAGAATAAATAGCAAAACGTGTATTAGGTTAGAGGAAGAATTTTCTGATGAAAAGGGTTTACAATCATTGGAAGGGATGAGTGAGAGTAACTGGCAAAACTGTTTGACTTAGGCTGTGAAAAGTACAGAGTGGAACAGCAGGTGAGTGCATGGCATAAGTCGTTAGCTAGTAAAGCTTTGAATTTCCCAATCTCTTTATCTATACATATTTATGCTTTTTTAAATTAGTATTTGTTTCTTTCAAGGTAGACTCTCTTTGTGATCAAGTATGGGTGTATGTTTGGATTAAATACCCGAGTGTGTATGTCTATTTAGTGGTCTGTATGTGTGTCTGTGTGCGTATGTGTATTACGAAGAGTTAAAGAAAGATAAAAGAAAGAAGAGAGAGAGAAAAGAATTAGATGAGTAATGTATTATTATATAGTAAAATTAGTATTCTTACAGGTAGTCTATTCCAGTTCTAGTGTTAGACAATATGTTAGATTGCATCTAGTGTTAGATATTTACACAACTTTGCAGTAGCAGTATTTTTAGTGGAAGAAGGTGGTGGTATTATCCTGCAAAAAGGAAAATAACTTTTAGAACTGTAGCCTAAAGTTATGTATTTTCACATGAGCATATCCCGAATCCTTAATGTATGCACTAGTCACAATGTCTTTCATATATAATTCCTGAGAGTAATCCTTTTCCCTCCACTACCAACAATTCCACTTAGAAAGTTTCTTCTATACCCATTTTCATGGAATGCAGTGCATAGACTTTTGTGTCCTTTCATGAATCATATAATTATTTAAATTTTAAATACTGTTTACTGATGCTAGTTAATTATTGAGTCACTATTGTCACTGAGAGCAGTCCATGACCAAAATGAATTGCTAAAACAGCTAGACTTATATGGCTAAAAATTGTTTACTTAATCTACAAATGTTCATTGTTCACTTTCTGTGTTGCCATGTACTCTGATAAAAGTGAAGGAGTCTATTGTGAGTTTAGCATCACATTAAGGGGTATATTGTAGATACATCGTAGATTAGAGTGGTTAAAAAATGGCAAATCTGACCTCTTGAGGGTAGTTGTCATAGTCGATAAACACTGAACGGGTAATAACACTCTGTTAGTTAATTCGGTAGATATAAAGAGCACACAAAAAATTGTTGGGGCATGCCTGGTGATGCAGCAGTTAAGTTTGCACATTCTACTTTGGTGGCCCAGTGTTCCCCGCTTCAGATCCCAGGTGCGGACCTGCGCACTACTTGTCAAGCCATGCTGTGGCAGACGTCGCAGATATAAACTAGAGGAAGATGGGCACAGATGTTAGCTCAGGGCCAGTCTTCCTCAGCAAAAACAGGAGGATTGGCAGCGGATGTTAGTTCAGGGCTAATATACCTCAAAAAAAAAAAAAAATGTTCCAGGCACATTTAAGTTGAAGAAAAAAGACATGCTTAATAAAATCTAATACACCACGTTAAGATAGGTGCTATTGATAACAACATAGCAGGACAGGATGAGACAGTATGGTTTTTTAAAAAATAATCTAATGAAGGACAATCAGAGACATCTATATTGAGGGAGTGGCTTTAGGGCAAAGACCTGAAAGACATGTGGGAATTAGTTATGTGGATTTACCAAGAGTAAGAGTGTTTCAGACAAGTGGAGAGCTGGTGCACAGACCTTGAGATGAGAATGTGATTAGTGCATTCTAGGCAGAGCATAGAGGTCAGTGTGTGTGAGTAATCAAGGGGAAGAGTGGAAGTAGTTGCAGAAAGTAAATAGAGGTCATCACGTAGGATCTTGTAGGTTACTGTATTGACTTTGAATTTTTATTCTGAATAAGATGGAAACCATTACAGAGCTTAGAGCCTTACACTTATATTTAACAGAATAATCCTGGATGCTATCTTGAAAATAGGGGTTGGACAAAACTAGAAACAACATCATTCCAATAATCCAAATGAGTGATGAGAGTGACTTGGACAAACAGAATGGTATAGGAGATGGTAAGAAATGGATTTTGCATCTATATTCATGAAGCAAATTAGTTTACAATTTTCCTTTCTTGTAAATCCTTTTTCAAGTGTTGGTATCAAGGTTACGCTGACTTTATAGAAGAAGTTGAGAAGTATTCATATTCTTTCTTTGGAAGAATTTGGGTAAATTGCTATGATTTCTTCCTTAACTGTTTGGTGGAATTCACCAGGGAAATCTGGACTTGGTGCTGTATTTTGGGGAAGATTTTAAATAACAGCTCCAGTTTCCTTTATATATATATTAAACCCTTCACATTTTCTTTCTTTTATTATCAGTTTTTGTAATTTACTTTTGTTTGAAGTAATTTTTAATTAAAATTGTCATCTAAATTATCAAATTAGTCACATATAGTTGTTCATAATGACCTCATGATTTTTGGCATTGATAATATCCGAAGTGATATTACCTTTCAAATTGGTAATTTGAGTTCTCTAGCAGGCTTACTGAGTTTATTACTTTCACTAATCTTTTCAAATAACTAAATTTGACTTTATTAACTTTTCTCTATTGAGCTTTTGTTTTCTATTTCAATGACTCATGTTATTAATATTTTCATTATTCCTTCGTTGTACTTTCTTTAGGTTTGAGTTGCTGGTTTTATTCATTCACTCATTCACTCATTAAGCTTCTTGAAAAGAAAGTTTAGGATATTGATTTTCAATATTTCTTCTTTTCTAACATAGGAATTTAAGGCAAAATTTCTTCTTCTCTTTATTTCTTTAGCTGCATACCAAAAGGTTTGCTATGTCTCACCTTCGTTATTATTTAGTTAAAAGTATTTTTTAACTCCTCTTTGGATTTCTCTTTTAATCCATGAATTATTTAAGTGTGCATTGCTTAATTGCAAACATTTAGTGAGTTTCTAGATATCTCTTTCTTATTTTTTTCTAATTCCACCATAGTCAAAGGGTATTCTTTGAATGACTCTACCTTTTGAAATTTCGGAAGCTTTTTTTTTAAGACTCAACCTACGTTTGATTTTGTAAATGTTCAACGTACACTTGAAAATAACATGAATTATTTTATTTTTTTCTGTTCATACATAGTATTTGCATAGCCTTAAAATCCACAAGTCATAATGATAATTGCATTGTACAGTCATTTTTCACCTTGCTAGAGTCCTCTTTTTCTTGTATGCATGCTGCAGACACTTATCCATTCTGATGTGCTTCATTTCTTTTCGCATTTCCATTCTTCTGTTTAGGATCTTTTCGTTCTGCCATGAATTCTCTCAGTTTATGTTTTGTGAGTGTGTGAATTATTTTCTTGTTGGGTTAGGCATTATATATATAAAATTTGCAAATTATATTGTTCAGATTTTTATATCCTTCCTGACTTTTTGGCTGATTCTTCTATCAGGTATAGAGAGATGTGTTAAAACTTCTTATAATGCTTGTGGATTTGACTATTTCTTCACTATTTCTGTCAATTTTTTAATCTGTTTTACTGGGAGCTTACATTGGGTTATGATTATTAGTAGGAGAATCTTAGTGTCGGTGGGTCAGGAAAATGTATCAGGTAGTTTTTCAAATTCCTCAGTTCAAAGGCTCCCTCTTCTGTTGATACAGTAGTCATTATTTTCTATTACAAATGGCAAGGATTTCTTTGTTCTTCTTACATTTACTATGGCTTTTCTGTCTATCTCCCTCAGCGCTTATGCAGTGCTTTATTCTATTTTTTCCCCCATGTAGGAATTACCACTAACTGTGGGGCAGTCTTCTTCTGGGGCTGAAAATTTTGGAGTGTTTTCAAAGTTCTCCTACTGGTAAGGCTTTTCACTATTTCAAGTTTTTCTCAACTGCACCCATGGCCCCACTGCCATGTTGCAATCTTGTGACTACTGATGCTAATTATGCTGTTTGGGATCCCCTCTACTTACACAATATTTGAAGTTTCTGAGTTTTATGTCTCTTAATTTTACCAAAGGTTTAGGTTCTCAGGAGGGATGTGTTAATTTCCTGTGGTTTTTATGCATCTTAGGAGAAGAGGGGAAAGCCTCACTAGAATACACCTGTGTTACTACCAGAACCTAGAATAATAAGCAGAACCACTAACTATTCCCTTTTTTTGTATGTTTTAAATTTGTCTAACCTCTAATTTTAATGTAATATGTGAGTTTATGGTGATGCCTTATGTTTCCTAATTTAAAAAAATACCCTTTATCTATATTTGATTTGTTCATGATATGCTGTTCCTATTACTCTAATATCATTTTACTGATTCACAATATATCAGGTATGTTATTCTTCCTAAATTTTGTTGTAAGTAAATTTACTTTGCCACTCCTAAATATTCTTCACATTGTAGCTCACCTCTAGGTTCCAACAAATATTAAAATTGCTTTACTTAACTCCCATAGCGTAAAGTTAAAAGTTCAGAAAAATTAACTCATTGTTATTGCTACGTTTACGTCCCAAAGCAATGGGAAATGTCACTACAATGAATGAGTTTCTTTTACTTGGCCTGACCTGTGTTCAAGAGTTCTAGCCTTTCTTCTTTGTGATTTTCTGAATCATTTACCTGATAAACTTTGTTGGAAATGGAGCTATTTGATTGATTGTTATTTTGGAATCCAAACTCCTCTCATGTATGCATTTTTTCCTGGGAAACCTTTTTTGTCTCGACACTTACTCTTCTTCAGTGACACTGCCCAACGTACTTATAAACCTCCTCTCTACTTGCAAGGCCATATCTTTCCTAGGCTACATCACTCAGCTACACTTCTTCCACTTTCTGGGAAGCACAGAGTCCATCTTACTGGCTATCATGGCCTTTGATCGTTTTGTTGCCGTCTGCAACACACTTTGCTACACTGTCATCATGAACCCCGATGTGAATTCTCTTGGCAGCTATGAGCAGGCTCACCAGCTTCTTTTATGCTCTGATTCATTCTCTCACGACTGCATGCCTGAACTTTTGCCACTGTCAAAAACTCAATCATTTCTTCTGTGATGTCAAGCGCCTCTTATAACTGGCCTATAGTAACACACTAGTTAGTCAGTGGGTCCTTTCTGTTGTCACAGGTAACAAATCCATGGGAGCTTTCTTCCTGATTCTTCTCTCCTACTTCTATATTACTGGCTTCCTTCTGTTCAAGAATCAGTCCTGAAGAATACTACACAAGGTTCTGTCCACTTGTGCCTCTCATTTCATGGTGGTATGTCTTTTCTATGGACCTGTGGGCTTCACATACATTTATCTTGCCTCAGCCACGTCCACGATTCAGGACTAGATGATGGCCATCATATACACATACATATACACATATACATATACAATGCTGTCACCCCAGTGCTGATTCCACTAATATACACTCTTAGGAATAAAGAATTGATGTTGGAACTGAAGAAAATCTGCGGGAGGAAGTTGTTTAAAGACTGCCACTGGGACTAATCAGACTTATGTTTCATTTCCATTGAGAGTTTCATCCTTTCATTGCAATAAATGAATAGTCTACTTGATTTCTATTTTCTTCTCAGCAACTTGTAGCACCTGTGACTTTGTTTTGGGCTAACTTGTGCATAATTATTATTTGTCTAGTTTTTATTCACCCAGTTATTTACTTGTTTATTTATTTAAGAGATAGTCATTGAGTATATATGGTGTCAGGCAGTGTAGTAGATGCAGGAAACATAGGAGTGAGCAAAACAAATTTCACAATCTCATGAAACTTAAAGTTTAGTATATTAGAGGACACACAATAAACAAATCCATAAGTACACATGCAAGGGTAATTAAGTGCTATGGAGAACTAAAAGGTGGTAGGAAGGATAGGGAGAGATGAGGTAAAAAATTTATCTGCTCTCTCTCCTGGGTTTCTCGCATAGAGTTTCTAAAACTCTTGGAATTTCCCAAGTGACAGAAGTGTCTTTGTTATTCATGAGCCACTTGGATCACTCCCGAATTTATGCTCATAAGGTGACTTGTGAGGGTCCCTGTAGCTTCAAAGTTGACAGGTTATGTTAGAAAGACCAACCATATGATTAGAGGTTTTGGGTTTTGAGTGATGGTGATATTAGCCTGACTTCTAAGAGAAGAGGGAGGCTGGAGATTGAGTTCAACCACGTGGCCAATAATTCAATCAATCATACCTATGTAATGTAACCTCAGTAAAAACTCTGGACGTCAAGTCTCCAGTGAGCTTCTTCTGTTGGCAATACTTTGCATGCTTTTGAACATTGTGATGTTTAATTTTATATGTCAACTTTACTGAGCTAAAGTATACCCAGATAGCTGGTAAAACATTCTTTCTGAGTGTGTCTATGAGGATGTTTCTGGAAGAGATTAGCATTTGAATTGGTAAACTAAGTAAAGAAGATCACCCTCACCAATGCGAGCGGGCATCATATAATCCATGGAGATCCTGATTAACAAAAAGGTGGAGGAAAGGTGGATTGTTGGGATTCAACTAGTAAACCTAGTTCGGATGGGGTATCCAACTTTTCCTGCCTTTGGACATCAGTGATCCTTGTTCTTGGGCCTTTGGATTCAGACTGAATTACATCACTGTCTTCCTTGGTTCTCCATTTTTCAGATGGCAGATCATGGGACTTACTGGCCTCCATAATTGCATGAGCCAATTCTTATAATAAATCTCCATAGGTGATAGATACATAAATGATAGATAGGTGGAGATAAATACATCCTATTAGTTCTGTTTTTCTGGAGAACACTGAATAATACAAATATCAATATGATAGGAAGGTAACACATTTTGAAGACAAACAAGTTTTGCATTTGGGACCCTCCTAGAGTTTGCCCTATTTGTCTCTCCTTTGTATTCATGATTTTTATCCCTTTCTGTGATAAAATTGTAATCATAAGAATAGCAATTTCCTGAGTCTTGTGAGTCATTCTAGCAAATTATCTAACCTGAGGATATGGTAACCTTCAAATTTGTAGCCAGATAGTCAGAAGTGGAAGTGGTCTGGCAGTGCCCAAACTTGTGGTTAGTGTCTGGAATGACAGCAGTTTTGTGGAGTTTGGTTTAATTCCAGGTAGTTGGTGTTTGAAGTCATTATATTCTGCTTCTGTGTCTCTCTCTTACATACAAACACACACACACACTACATAAATTCTTCTACAATTTACAGCCTTAAGTAATTTTGATAATGTATTGGTGTTGACCTATTGTAACTAGCTAAATCTTGGAAGAAGCATCACATTTCCTTAGATAGGTGATTAACAGAGTATCTGTCAGAGACAAAATGGATGAAATTGGTACAACAGGCAACAAGGTAGAAATGACAATTAGGGGATCCTGACCTGCATGCATCTATGGTTATAGAAAATATATCATGAGAAAAATTCTTTACAAGCCAAGAAGAATATTGATTGCTTGGTATGTATTAAGAGCGGGTGAGTGGAAGCCTGATATCAGTCACCTCAATGGAAAAAAATCATGATTTCTTACTCAGTTTCCATACCTGAACCAGTTTTCAAAGCCTATCAACTGAAGGAGCTGCAGGGTCCCTTTGAGGAAAGTCCCGGCAATGTCACAGAAAGTGTTTAAGGTGGCAATTTTCCTAGTTCTTATCCAAAACAGATCTATGGCCCATGATCTGAATAATTATGTACTTTGGAAAGGGAGGAATCCAAATCTCTTAAGAGCTTTTGGATGTAGAATCTAAACTAACATGACAACTGGTCACCCAAAATATTGTTATAGTTCTCTGTAATGCTGAGGGAGAGCTTGCTGTACGGAAGTCAGATGATAAAAACATCGCTTGTCTGAAGCCATCTAACAGTAAATTTAGTGTTTTCACAGGACCACCCACTAGTCGTTTTCAAGGACTGATTGTATATCTGAGTTGGCTATACTTGGTGGCTGTGGTTAGTGATTTGGTGAATGCATGATTTTCACTAATTATTAGCAAGAAAGATCAGAAATACTTTGTATTCACTTGAGACAACCAACAGTGCACATTCACAGTCTTGCCTCAAGGCTATATTAATTCATGATTTACTATTTTTTTCTTTTTTTCTTACTGCACTTTGATATAGATGAAAAAGTTTTCCTTATTCTTCATAAATGAATAAATTGGATTTTGAGGGACAAGTTATTAACAAGAAGTTTATCTGGGAAAAGGGGATAAGGTACTTTTCCCAGATTCTTGACTTGTTCCCCTCTTTTGTTACTACACCTTGAATGTCTTTGCAGTAACATGCCTTTCTCTTCACTTGGTCTTTGTCTGCACACTGACTTGCTCTTTTCTGATAGTCCCAAGAAATTCAGTTTCAACGTGAGACACTCTCTTTTTGGGATTGATTATTTTCAACTTTCTTTTTTTTTTCTTAATTATTTTACCGAGGTCATAGTAGCTTATAACATGGTGTAAATTTCAACTGTACATTATTATATTTCAGTTTCTGTGTAGAATGCATCGTGTTCACCACCAATAGTCTAATATTTATCTGTCACCATACATATGTGCCCCTTTACCCCTTTTGCCCTCCCCCCACTCCCTTTTCCTCTAGTAACCACTAATCTGTTCTCCTTAACGATGTGTTTATCTGTGGTTTTCAATGTTATTTTGCTACTAGGACTTCTCAGCATTTTGAGTTTTTGCATCCTGCATCAATTGCCCTGCTGCTATGATGTTCTCTTCTGACTGCTAACACCAATTCTGCTGGTTTGTTTTCCCTCTGCCTACACATTATTTGAAGTTTGTCGGCTTTAAAAACTGTCTTTTAGGGGCTTTCCCAGTTGCATAGCGGTTAAGTTCGTGCACTCTGTTACAGTAGCTTGGGGTTTGCAGGTTTGGATCTCAGATGCCAACCTACACACTGCTCATCAAGCCATGGTGTGGTGGCCTCCTGCATACAAAGGAGAGGAAGATTGGCACAGATATTAGCTCAGGGCCAATCTTCCTCACAAAAGAAACCCTGTCTTCTATTTTCATGAAGTTTTGGGTTGTGGGGAACTTTAGTGATTTTGTTGAGAGTGATGTGAGGAGATTTAGGTGTATCGCTGTGCTTCCACAAGCACCCAGAAATAAGAAGTGTGCCTATTACCTCCATTTAAAAGTACTTCAATTTATATAAATACAACTGGCAGACTTTTTAAAAAATATATTTATTTTAATGCTATCAAAGAAGATAAAATTGAATTCTGTTCCTTTACTTGTTAATATATATTCACTGAATATCTGCCTTTATTCTGTATGAGCTGCTTTTCAGGTTTAACTCAGCACTCTGAATATGCTTCTTAGTTCTGCGTATCACAAAAATCACACTGACTCAGACTTTATCACATATTTCTGTTTTCCTTATTTATGTTGCAAATGAATTCAATGCTAGCATTCCTGATCACTGTGTTCAACATAAATCATTCTTATATACTTCCAGATGGCAAACTTATTTCATTTAACTCATACAGTATATTGGAACAGTTTACTAATTATCACTATTTTTCCTTCTCAAAGCAATGGAGAACATCACCACAGTGAATGAGTTTCTTTTGCTGGAACTGACCTCTATTCAGGAGCTGCAGCCTATAGTCTTTGTGACCTTCCTCATTCTATACATGATAGACTTGTTTGGAAATGTGTCCATATTAGTGATTGTCATCTCAGAACCAAGACTCCACTCCCCTATGTACTTTTTCCTGGGAAATCTTTCTTTTCTGGATATATGCTATTCTTCAGTGACACTGCCTAAACTAATGTCAAACCTCCTCTCCACTCACAAAACCATATCTTTCATAGGCTGCATCACTCAGCTACACTTTTTCCACTTTCTGGGGGGCACTGAGGCCCTCTTGCTGACCATTATGGGCTTTGACCGATTTGTGGCCATCTGCTACCCACTTCGTTACACTATTATCATGAACCCTCAGATGCGTATTCTCTTGGCAGCTGTGGCCTGGCTCATCAGCTTCTTTTATGCTCTGATGCATTCTGTCATGACTGCATGCCTGAACTTTTGCCACTCTCAAAAACTCCGCTACTTCTTCTGTGATGTGAAGCCCCTTTTAGAATTGGCTTGTGGGGACATACGACTCAATCAGTGGCTCATTTTCATTGTCACTTGCAGCTTAGCAATGGCATCATGCTTCTTCACCCTCCTCTCCTACTTCTATATTATTGGCTTTCTTCTGTTCAAGAGCCGGACCTGCAGTGTGCTCCACAAAGCCCTGTCCACTTGTGCCTCTCATTTCATGGTGGTATCTCTCTTTTATGGAACTGTGGCACTCACCTACATTACCCCTACCTCTGCCACCTCTGTAATACAGGAACGGTTTGTGGCTGTCATACACACCACTGTCCCTCCAGTGCTGAATCCACTGATATACACCCTTAGGAATAAGGAAGTGATGTCAGCTCTGAGGAGAGTCTTTGGGAGGAAATTTAAGCTGTTTGTCTGAAGAAAGCCATTAACAACATTAGAAGAAATGAAAATCACTTTTCTTTTATATGACATTTATTTTCTCATCTATAATAAATTGATTCCTTTCCTAAGTATTATTTTCCTTTCAGAAATTTGTACCATTGTAGCTATGTTCTTCATGTATAGGATTGCAATTCTTTGTCATTTAGTGATTCATTCATTTGAAATGTTTTATCAGCAAGCAGTGTTCAACTTGCAGAGGATACTACAGTGGAGAAACCCCTGAGTTTGTAATATAAGGACATGGATCTTGTTTCACTTGAGGAGGAAGACAATGAAAAGATGAATAAGTGGATGCAAGCCTCTTTCAGAGGTTAAAACACATGGAATGTAAGGAAGAATCAGTATACCAAGATGGGCACTCTTTTGTGTGGTTGGGTCAGTGAAAGCCTGTCTAACAATTGGCATTTCAGCAGAGTGCTGAAGGAAATGAAGGAGTGAGTCATGCAAATATATGAGAATATAGCATTTTATGCAGAAATGCAAGAGCATTGGTATAGATTGTACTTCTTGTGTATGAGGAAAAGCAAGATGTCCATTGTGCTTGGAGCTCGGTGGGTAATGAAGAGAGTGGCAGGAGAAGAGGGCAGAGAACTGGTGGTAGTCATGTCATGGGCATCATGTTGGTCATCTGAATGTTTTTAGCACATACTCTGGGTGATATAGCATGATATTGGGGCATTTAAGCAAAAAGTGGACTTGAAATAACTTCTGCAGTGAAAGAATCACAATGTTTACTGTGTTGAGAACAGAGTAGAGGAGAAAGATGGAATCAGTTAGGATTCCTTATAACCCTTTGGATAAGAATTGGTGGCGGCTTTACCAGGGTGATAGTGGTGGAAGTAGGAGAGGTAGTTAGATTCTGAATGTGTTTTGAACACAAAACTTTCAATACTCACTGATAGCTTAGATGTGTATTATGAAGATGAGAAGCATCAAGAATGATTTTCAATTTTTTTTATCAGTGTTAACTCCAAGACATGTCTGTAGTATAGATAAATGAGGCTATGAAAATAGCAAGAGTGTAATAAAGCATTCAATTTGCTTGTCTCATAATGAGTGGTTTGAATTCTTTTCATGCTTATTAATTAATCCTCTTTCTGCTCAGAGCAATATATTTTTAAAACTTAATCTTGAGATTAGTATGTAGGCTTTACTATCAAAAACAATCTCATTTGTGGCAATTTATTCTGTCAAGGCATGATTCAATTCCATTTTTCGGGTAATATGAGCAATAATAACTAAAACCTAACCTTCACTATTGGAGAGTTTATACTTTACTAGGAAGAATTAGATCAGAACATGAACAATGGCCAGCCCAGTGGCTGAGTGGTTAAGTTTGCATGCTCAGCTTCGGCAGCCCAGGGTTTTGCCAGTTCAGATCCTGGGCACAAACATGGCACCACTCATCAGGCCATGCTGAGGCAGCCTCCCACACAGCACCATCAGAGACACTCACAACTAGAATATACAACTATGTACTTGAGGGCTTTGGGGAGAAGAAGAAGGGGGAAAAAAAAGAAGATTGGCAACAGTTGTTAGCTCAGGTGTCAATCTTTAAAAATAATAACATAAACAAGAAGTAAATAAAGAAGAATATAGCAGGTGAAGAAGATATTATAGAGGGTATTTGGAGGTAAAATCTAGGATGAGTAGAAAGTATTTGTTTAAAGCAGAAGCTATTTTTTATTTGATATTTGATATGACTATCACAAAAGTCTAACAGTCTAAGTATGCTGACCCACAAGATAGTAGTGATGTGAAAATAATAATGTTAGGAGAAGCGAAAAAATCTCAAATATTTTATTTTGGACTTTTTCTTTCAATTCTATTTTGATATAATTGACATACAACACTGGATAAGCTTAAGATGTACAGCATAATGAGTTGACTTACATATATTGTGAAATAATTACCAGTATGAGTTTAGTTAACATCTATCATCTCTTATAGATTAAACAGAGGAAAAGCAAAAAATGTATCTGTCTCTGTGATAAGAACTTTTAGGATTTGCTTTCTTAAAAACTTTCAATATACCATGCAGCAGTGTTAACTATAGACACTATGATGTACATTACATCCCCAGTACTTATTCATCTTAATACTGAAAGTTTGCACCTTTTGCCCACCTTCATCCAATTCCCCCACCACCCCTACCTCTGGTAAACACAAATCTGATCTCTTCTATCAGTTTGATTTTTTAAAATTTTATATCAACATTTAAGTGAGAGCATGCAATATTTCTTTCTCTATCTGACTTACTTCCCTTGGAGTAATGTCCTCAAGCTCCATCTATGTTGTTGCAAATGGCAGGATTATCTTCTTTTTATGGCTTAGTAGAACTGAACCTGGGCCACCATAGTGGAGTGTGCTAACCTTAACCACTAGACCACCATGGCTGACCTGACTAAATTTATTCTTAAATATTTTATTTTTGCTGCTATTGAAAATGGGATTGTTTTCTTTATTTCCTTTTCAGATAATTCATTATCAGATTAATGCAGAAATTCTACTCACATTTGTATGTTAATTTTGTGTTCTGCAATTTTACTACATTTGTTGATTAGGTCTAGCAGTTTTGTGGAAGCTTTAGGATTTTCTACTTATAAAATCACGTAATCCACAAATAGAGACAATTTGGCTTGGTCCTTTCCAATTCTGATCAATTTTATTTCTTTTTGTTGCCTGATTCCTCTGGCTAGGATTTCCAGTACTGTGTTGAATAGGAGTGGTGAGAGTGGGCACCCTTCTCTTGTTCCTAATCTTAGAGGAAAGGAAAGCTTTCAAACTTTCATCATTGACTATGATGTTAGCTGTGTGCTCTTCATATATGGACTTTATTATGTTAAGGTGTGTTCCTTCTATACTCAATTTGTTAAGAATTCTTATCAAGAACTGATATTGAATTTTGTCAAATGCTTTTTCTTTATCTATTGAGATGATTGTATGATTTTTATCCTTAATTTTTTTAATGCGGTGTATTGCATTGATTTTTGAACCATCCTTGAATCCCAGGGATAAGTCCCGCTTGATTATGGTGAATGATCCTTTTAATCTGCTGCTGAGTTTAGTTTCCCCACAATTATTGCATTGCAGTTTATTTCTCCTTTTAGTTTTGATAGTACTAGCTTTATATGTTTAGGTTCTTCAATATTGGGAGCATAACTATTTACAATTGTTATATCTTCTTGATAGATTCACACATGATATAATGTTTTATAATAAGAAATATTTATTTGATCTGCATCCCCATTTCTGGCATAGAGTTCCTAAGACCCTTGAAATTTCATAAGTCATGAGATTTATAAGGGTGTTTTTGGTTATATTAATGAGATGACTTTTGGAACACATGTAATGATGGGGCTGGTTGCCACTGGAGCCAACCATGTGATTACAGGGTTGGAAATTTCTGTCCCACACCCATAGTGTCTGAGGAGGAGAGAGGAGCTGGTGGTTGAATCAACAAGCAATGGCTTGTGAGTTAATCAATCATGCTTGTGTAATAAAGCCTCCATAAAAACCCAAAAGGAGAAGATTTGGAGAGCTTTTAGGTTGGTGAACACATGTGAATTTGGGGAGAGTGGTGCACCTGAAGAGGGCATGGAAGAACAAACCCTATGCATCTTTTAGATCTGGCAGTTCCAGAATTATATCATTTCATAAGACGTGGGTAATTCCAAGGGATTTTTTAAAACTTCCCCTAGAATAATAAGCAATACACCTCAAGATATTTGAACTCAAATGCTGTGGGTACATGTTCTGATGCAGACATAATTTTCGTCCCTATGAAGCTGCCTAAATTCCTTGCTACATTAATTAAGAGTGTGGTGGTTGTGTGATATTTCTTTAACTGTTGTATAACCTGTGTGTCAGCATTCTTCTATAAGTAAAAAGGGGTAGGAGAACAGGGACCAAAAAAATACAGGATTCAAAAGAGAAAAGTTTGGAACTTTATAGTTTGCTTTTCTTCTTAGTGGGAAGGAGGGAAATGAAGACTCTACCAAAGGTAGTTTTTATAACTGTGGGAAAAAATACCTTCTCTCTTCCCTTAAGTCAAACATTATGAGGGAAATGGATGGCTTAGCACTCTCTTCTCACCCCCATGGTTGCCAACAGACATTTTTCTAATTCTCGTCATATTCACTTATTTATACTAAACCTGGTTTTCAAGCAGTGCTCCATCAATTTCTTTTGATGCTGCCCTTCTGGTGTTTATCTCCATTCCCTGTCATTCTCTTCCTGGTCTATGCCTTCATCATGTGTAAACAGATGGGGGGAATCTCTGGTTGTCATGTGACCTGAGGACATCAACTTAATTGCCCTCCTATACCATCTTTGCTAACATACAAAATCTAACTATGGAAAGCGGAGTCTGAAAATAACTGCAATTATCATTGTCACAGAAGAGAGAGCCTGGGTTTGTCCAACAGATTTG
The DNA here is from genome assembly GCF_021613505.1 of Equus quagga. NCBI lineage: Eukaryota > Metazoa > Chordata > Mammalia > Perissodactyla > Equidae > Equus > Equus quagga. The sequence goes on from NC_060281.1 coordinate 35,279,019, forward strand.
CTTTTAACAGAACCTGGGAACTCTTTAGTTTATTTAAGTCTTCAGGGGACGGATCCTTTATCCTGGAGCAAATGGGGCCTTACTGGAAACAAAAAGAATAATGTGACTTTCTTTCATTGACTAGGGCCACTGAGAAAATAAATTCCAAAGCTGCAATTAAAGTTGCAATTAATGCCCTTCAAGGAGCTGTTCTGGTTACAATGGTCTAAGATTCACAAGATAAAACTCATCACAGAAATGTCTTCAGCATGATGTTGTACTCTTACTGAAATGACAGGGAATATATCATTAATCAACATGGAAAAAGTTGCTTTGAATTGTATTGACGATGAAAAGTATGGGTTATACTGAGTCACCTGATTATTTTTCTAAGCTCTCCGTGGGACTAAGGCCCAATTTACAAGACAACTGGTTACAAGTAGAGGAGGTTTTGGAGCCAGGAAACAGAAAAACTGGAACACATTAAAACGAAATTTTTCCTTATTAACATGGTGCTCTTTGAGAGCCTACCTATACCATTTATGCATTCCTGACTGTCTTTTAAATTCAGTTCCAAGTTTATGCCTGCAGAAGTTTAGAAAATAATCCAAATATCACTCAAAACTTTTACACTGAACATTTAGATGATCTCTACCAATTTTGTTTATTGTTTCAAAAACCTTCCATTGACAACTTCCCTCAACTTCTCGAAATCTTCTTGTCAGAGTGGGATTTTTGTTTCCTAATCCCTAATCACATTGCTGATGCTGCAGCCTATTTTTTGTATTGCATGTCTGCTCATCTGAGTCTAGCAGGAGCCACAGACATTAATTAGAAAGTCTTAAGCTTGCATGTCCCTTATTTCCACTCCATACTTCAGCAGTGCTTCAGTTCTAAAACAAGCCAATTTCATCTCACTTGTCTTTCACATCTGAACTCTGTCAGGATCCATTCGTTTTTACATATTGGCTTCTGACTTACACTGGTTCCCAAGGTGCCCCGTCTAATAATAACAGCAAACACTTGGAATTCACTTAATACGAATTGAGCACTATTTTAAACATTTTACATATATTGACCCTTTTAATCTCCACCACAACACTAAACTAAAAGGGGGAGTAAAAGGGTAGAATTTTTGTATGCAATCAAAGTTAAGTTGTTATCAACGTAAAATGGAATGTTATATCTATAAGATAATTTATGCAAGAAACATGGTAACCTCAAAGCAAAATTTTTGGTACATTCCCAATAGATAAAGAGAAGGGAATCAGAGCATATAGCTACAAAAATCACCAGTTCACAAAGGAAGGCAGCAAGAGAGGACGAAAGCAACAAGGGAACTACAAAACCACCAGAAAACAATTAATAAGATGGTATTAGTAAAGATATGACCTATCAATAAATACTTTAAATGTAAATGGATTAAATTCTCCAATTGAAAGACATAGAGTGGACTGATAGATAAAAAAGCAGGACTACTAAACAAGATTAGAAAAACAATGCACAAAGAAAATAAGTTCAAAAAAGAAATGGAAACCCTCAAAAAACAAATAAATAGAAATCTTAGAGCTTCACAATAAAATGACTTAACTGAAGAACTCAATAAAGACCTTCAACAACAGATTCAACCAAGCGGAAAAAAGAATCAGTAAACAAGAAGACAGGTCATTTGATATCACCAGTTAGAGGAGCAAAAATAAAAAAAAGAATGAAACAGTGAAGAAAATATGCTGCATTCGTGGGATACCACCGTGTGAAACACGATATGCATAATCCCAGAATGAGAAGAGTAAGAAAAAAGGACAGAAATTCTAATTAAAGCAATAATAGTTGAAAACATTGCAAACATTGGAAGAGAAATGAACCTCCAGATTCACAAAGCCCAAGGATCCAAAATGGATTGAGTCTGAAATGGGCTACACTAAGAAACATTGTAATTAAACCACAAAAAGTAAAAGACAAAGGGAAAATTTCGAAAGAAACAAGAGAAAGCAACTCATCACATACAAGGGAGCCCCCCTAAGGCTATCAGAGGATTTTTCAACAGACACTTTACAGGCAACGAAAGAGTGGAACGATATATTCAATATATTGAAAGAAAAAAACTGTCACCGAAGATACTATACCTAGCAAAGCTGTTTTTCAAAAATGAAAGAGAGAGAAAGAGTTTCCTGAGCAAACAAAAGCTGAGGGAGTTTAGCATAGACCTGCTTCACAAGAAATGCTACAGGGTGGTCTTAAAGTGGAAATAAAAGGATGCTAATTAACATTGGAAAAACGTATGAAGGTGTAAAATTCACTGTAATGGTAAATATATATCAAATTAAGATTGTCCAATATTATAATGGCATAATTCACTTACAATTCCAGTTTAAAAGTTAAAAAACAAACACATTAAAAGTAATTGTAGAAGGAAGGCTGGGAAGATGGTGGTATATGAGGACTCTGAATTCACCTCCTCCTACAGACACAACAAATTTACAACTACTCTTAGAACAATCAACCATGAGAGAGAACCAGAAATGGGATAAAAAGAACCCCCACAACAAAGGACAGTGCTGACTGAGGAGTAAGAGATAAAAATTTCTTTCTGGAGAGGAAAAAGTCACATTCTAGCCACAGGGCTTCATGGCAAGGAGCAACCTCAAGGTATAAAGCTTTTCCTGGAGGAGCAGGGTATCTGAGTGGGAGAGTTTTGGCACAATAATCAGCTTTTGAACTCAGCACAACTGAGATATGTGTCATAATATCTGGCTTTGCTGGTTTTTAACCACAAGAAGCAATATCCCCAGACAAGCTGTTGAGAGTAAGGGAAAGAAAAGCCCACTCTTAAAGGGCTCATGTGCAAATTCACCCATCTTGGAAAGCAACCTAAAATCACCAGAAAGAAATGTGCAAAGTCCTTTGGTGAAAAGAGACTCACTTGACAGGCTCTGGTTGCATCTCAGTGAGAGGTGAGAGGTCTCCAGGGACTGAGACATTGGAAGCAGCCATTATTGTGACCTAGGACAGGTGTGCTGACACAGATGCTGGCAGATGCCATTGGAAGTCCCTTGGCCTGTAAGCACAGGGGTCTACTCCACCCACTAGAGTACTGATTTAATCCATCTCAGCCAGGGCAGCCAGCCCACCCTAGGGACTGGCACCACCCAACAGCTAGCCCCTGCGAAACTTGTGGGCCTGTATAGGCAGGGTGTGTGGGACCTCTGCAACAGGGTACATGGGTCTGCCTCTGTGCAGTAGGGTGTACATAAGGGACAGGGTGTGGGTGAGGGGTGGGCCTGCACTGATGGAGTGTGTGGCATCTTCAGTTGGGTGAGTGGTCCACTTCAGTGGGCTAAGGTGTGCATACAGGATAGGACTGCAATGATAGGGAATATGGGCCTGCACACAGTGCCAGCTGCAGCAGACTTGTGCTTCCCAACCAGGCACATAGGGGATCAGCCTCACCTTCCAACACCTGAAACAATTGTGTGCTGCCACACCTGGGGCAGGTCCCACACAACTGCACTGAGAAAGCTGACAGCAGCCTTGCAGGCTGGAGGCATACAGCAATTGTAAGCCCCTGAGTCTAGCAAGAAGCCACACTGGGGGTCTCCTCACTTAACAGAAAAACTACAGCACAGATATGCTACTAGACCTTGCAGCAAACTGTCCTGGGGCTTCCCATGCCTCATAAAGTGGCTGAAGGGACCATAAGAGTTGCATTCACTTGGGCATTACAACCAGCCAGCCAGGGGGACAGCCTAGCGTCCTTGTGCACCTGCAGCAAGAGCAGCCCTGCCACAATAGAAGGAGACACATAGCCCACACAAGGGATACTCTTGGAACATTTGGAACTGGTGATGAGAGGAAGGCACATTGCTGGACCTCATAAGTCATCTCTTACAGAAGGCCACTTCTCCAAGATTGAGAGATGCAGCTGATCTACCTAATACATAGATGTAAGAACAGAGAAAGAGCCAAAATGATGAGATAAAGGAATATGTTCCAGGTAAGGGAACACAACAAATCTTCAGAAAGAGAACTAAACAAAACAGAGATAAACAGTCTACCTGATAGATTACAGACTAATTGTCAGAAGGATGCTCAGTGATCTTGGGAGAAGAATAGATGAATTCAGTGAGAACTTAACCAAGGAATTTGAAAATATGAAAAAAACTAATCAAAACTAAAGAATAGAACAATGGAAATGAAAAGTTCACTAGAGGGAATCAACAGCATATTGATTGATACAGAAGAATGCATCAGCAAGCTGGACAAAAGACCAGGGGAAATCACCTAAGTTAAATAGAAAAAAGAAAAAATAATTAAAAAGAATGAGGACAGTCTAAGGGACTTCTGGGGCAACATCAAGTGCAATAAGATCCATATTATTGGTGTATCAGAAGGAGAAGAGAGAGACAAGGGGTGTGTGTGTGTGAATCAATTCAAAGAAATAATAGCAGAAAACTTTCCTACCCTAAGTAAGGAAACAGACATCCAGGTACAGCAAGCACAGACATCACCAAACAAGATGAACCCAAAGAAGCCCACACCAAGACACATCATGGTTAAGATGTCAAGAATTAAAGATAAAGAGGGAATCCTAAAAGCTGCGAGAGAAAAGCAACAAGTTACATACAAATGAAACCCCATAAGGCTATCAGCTAACTTCTCAGCAGAAACCTTACAAGCTAGAAGGGAGTAGCATGATATATTTAAAGTGCTCCAAGGAAAAAACATACAGCCGAGAATACTCTATCTGGCAAGGTTATTATTTGGAATGGAAGGAGAGATAAAGAGTTTTCCATACAAGCAAAACTAAAGGAGTTTATCACGAAGAAATCAGCCTTAAAGGAAATACTGAAGGGACTTATTTAAGTGGAAAAGAAAAAACCACGAATAGGAATAAGGAAGTTATCAGAAATAAATAAATAAGTAAAGTCATTGGTAAAGACAAATCTATAGTAAAAATAGCAGATAACCACCTATGAAGCTAATATGAAAATCAAAAGTCAAAAGTACTAAAATTATATATTTCCATAAGAGAGGATGGCAGTAAATAAGTAGAGCTTTTAGCAATAGGTAAAACTTAAGAGACCACCAATTTAATATAGATTGCTATATATTCAGGTTATTATATATAAACCTCATGGCAATCACAAACTGGAAACCTATAATAAATACACAAAAGAATTAAGAGAAAGGAATTCAAACATAATACTAAAAAAAAGCCATCAAACACAAGGGAAGAGAGAAAGAGAATAAGAAAGGGTTAGAGAAGAAATACTAAAACACCCAGGAAAAAAAGTAACAAAATGGTAACAAGCACATACTTATCAATAGCTACTTTAAATGTCAATGGACTAAATGCTCCAATCAAAAGTCATAGAGTGGCTAAATGCATAAAAAACAAGAACTATATATATGCTGCATACAAGACACATTCTTCAGACCTAAAGACACTCAGGAAATGAAAGTGAAGGCATGGAAAAAGATACTGCATGAAAATGACAAGAAAAGAAAGCCAGGGTATCAAAACTTATATCAGACAAAATAGACTTTAAAACAAAAACTGTAACAAGAAACAAAGAAGGGTACTACATAATAATAAAGAGAACAATCCAGCAAGAAGATATAACGTTTGTAAATATCTATGCACCCAACATAGAAGCACATAAATATAGAAAGCACTTACTAACAGACATAAAAGGAGAAATAGACAGCAACACAATAATAGTAGGGGACTTTAACACTCCACTTACACTAATGGATAGGTCATTCAAACAGAAGATCAATAAGGAAACATTGGCCTTAAACAACACATCAGACCAGATAGACTTAGTAGATATATACAGAACATTCCATCCCCAAACTGCAGAATGCACATTCTTTTTAAATGCACATGGAACATTCTCCAGGGTAAGTCACATACTAGGCCACAAAACAAGTCTCAATAAATTTAAGAAGACTGAAATAATACCAACCATATTTTCTGACCCCAACAGGATGATACTAGAAATCAACTACAGGAAGACAATCAGAAAAGTCACAAATAAGTGGAGATTAAACCAAGCTACTGAACAACAATTGGGTCAATGAATAAATCAAAGGAGAAATAAAAAAATATCTGGGAAAAAATGAAAATGAAAATACAACATGCCAAAATTTATGGGATACAGTAAAAGTAGTTCTAAGAGGGATGTTTATAGCAATACAGGCCTACCTCAACAAACAAGAAAAATGTCAAATAAACAATCTAACAATGCACCTAAAGGAAATGGAAAAAGAGGAATAAGTCAAGCCCCAAATCAGTAGAAGTAAGGATGCAATAAAAATCAGAGCACAAATGAATGAAATAGAGACTAAAAAAAAAAAAAAAAAAGGAAACATCAATGAAATGAAGACATGGTTCTTTCAAAAGGTAAACAAAATTGCCAAATTTTGAGTGAGACTCACCAAGAAAAAAAGAGAGAAGGCTCAAATAAATAAAAGTCAAAATGAGGGGCCAGGCCAGTGGAGCTGCAGTTAAGTTCGTATGTTCTGCTTCAGCAGCCTGGGGTTCACTGGTTCAGATCCTGGTGCAGACACGGCACTGCTTGGCAAGCCATACTGTGGTAGGCATCCCACATTTAAAGTAGAGGAAGATGGGCACAGATGTTAGCTCAGGGTCAATCTTCCTCAGCAAAAAGAGGAGGATTGGCAGCAGACGTTAGCTCAGGGCTGAATTTCCTCAAAAGAAGAAAAAGTCAAAATGAAAGAGGAAAAATTCAACACCCACTTCAGAAATACAAACGATTATAGGAGAATACTACAAAAAGCTATATGCCAAGAAATTGGATAATCTAGAAGAAATAGATAAATTCTTAGAATCATATAACCTACCAAAGTCGAATCAAGAAGAAACAGAAAATTTGAATAGGCTAATCACCAGTAAGGAGATTGAAATAGTAATCAGGAACCTCCCAAAATATAAAAGTCCAGGACCAGATCGCTTTCCTGGTGTATTCTAACAAACTGTCAAAGAAGACTTAATACATATCCTTCTCAAACTCTTCCAAAAACTTGAAGAGGAGGGGAAGATTCCTAACTGATTCTACAAAGCCAACATTACCATGATGCCAAAACCAGACAAGGACAACACAAAAGAAGAAAATTACAGCCAATATCACTGATGAACATCAATGCAAATATCCTACACAAAATACTAGCAAATAAAATACAATAATACATTAAAAAGATCACACATCATGATCAAGTGGGATTTATTCCAGGGATACAGGGATAGTTCAAAATCCACAAATCAATCAGTATGATATATCACATTATCAAAATGAAGAATAAAAATTGCACAATCATCTCAATAGATGCAGATAAAGCATTTGACAAGATCCAGGATACATTTAATGATAAAAACTCTGAATAAAATGGGTATAGAAGGAAAGTACCTCAACATAGTAAAGGCTATATGTGATAAAGCCACAGCTCATATAATTCTCAATGGAGACAAATTGAAAGCTATCCCTGTAAGAGCAGGAAGCAGGCAAAGATGCCTACGTTCACTACTCTTATTTAACATAGTATTGGAAGTCCTAGCCAAAGCAATCAGGCAAGAAAAAGAAATGAAAGAGATTCAGAAAGGAAAGAACAAAGTGAAACTGTCACTATTGGCAGAAGACATGATTTTATATATAGAAAACCCTAAAGAATCCACCAAAAAACTTTTAGAAGTAATCAATGAATATGGTCAAGTTGCAGGACACAAAATCAACATCCAAAAATCACCTGAATTATTATACACTAACAACGAGGTAGCAGAAAGAGTTAAGAATACAATCCCATTTACAATTGCCACAAGAAGAATAAAATACCTAGGTATAAACTTAATCAAAGAGGAGAAATATCTGTACACTGAAAACTACAAAACGTTGTTGAAAGAAGTTGAAAAAGACATGAAGAAGTGGAACGATATTTCATGCTCTTGGATTGGAAGAATTAACATTGCTAAAACGTCTATACTTCCTAAAGCAATCTATAGATTCAATGCAATCCCTATCAAAGTTCCAACAACAGTATTCACAGAAATAGAACAAAGAATCCTTAAATTTATATGGAACAACTAAAGACCCAAAATAGCCAAAGGAATCCTAAGAAAAAAGAACAAAGCTGCAGGTATCATACTCCCTGATTTCAAAATATACTACACAGCTATAGTAACCAAAACAGCATAGTACTATCACAAAAACAGACACACAAATCAATGGAACAGAATTGAGACATACATCTATGGACAGCTAAGTTTTGACAAGGGAGCCAAGAACATACAAGGGAGAAAGGAAATCTCTTCAATAAATGGTGTTGGGAAAACAGGACAGCCACTTGCAAAAGAATTTAAGTAGACCATTCCCTTACACCATGCACAAAAATTAACTCAAAATGGATTAAAGACTTGAATGTAAGACCTGAAACCATGAAACTCCCAGAAGAAAACATAGGCAGTACACTCTTCAACATTGGTCCCTACAGCATATTTTTAAGTACCATGTCTGACTGGACAAGGGAAACTAAAGAAAAAATAAACAAATGGGTCTACATCAAACTAAAAATCTTTCCATAGCAAAGGAAATCATCAACAAAAAACCCTAACAATTAGGAAAAGATATTTGTAAACCATATATCTGATAAGGGGTTTTTATCCAAAATATATAAAGAACTCATACATTTCAACAACAGAAAAACTAAAAACTCAATTAAAAATTGGGCAAGAGATCTGAACAGACATTTCTCCAAAGATGATATACAGGTGACCAACAGGCATATGAAAAGATGTTCAACATGACTAACTATCAGGGAAATCCAAATCAAATCTACAATGAGATATCCCCTCAATCCCATCAAAATAGCTATAACTAACGAGACAGGAAATAACAAGTGTTGGAGAGGTTGTGAAGAAAAGGGAACTGTCATACACTGCTGGTGGGAGTGCAAACTGATGCAGCCACTATGGAAAACAGTATGGAGATTCCTCAAAAAATTAAGACTAGATCTACCACATGATCCAAATATTTCGCTACTGGGTATTTATCCAAAGAACATGAAAACAAGAATGTGTAAAGATACATGCACCTGCATGTTCATTGCAGCATTATTTACAATTGCCAAGACTTGGAAGCAACCTAGGTGCCTATTAAGGGAGGAATGACTAAAGAAGTTGTGGTATATATACACAATGGAATACTACTCAGTCATAAAATATGATGAAATCTGGCCATTTTTGACAACATGGATGGAATTTGACAGTATTATGCTAAGCATAATAAATCTGAGGGAGAAAGTTAAATACTGTATGATCTCACTCATAAATGGAAGGTAAAATCAACAACAACAATCACATAAAGACAGAGATTGGATTGGTGGTTACCAGAGGGGACAGGAGACGGGAGGAGAGTGAAAGTTGTGATTAAGCACATGTTTATGGTGATGGATTGTTCTTAGTCTTTGGCTATGAACATGATGTAATCTACATAGAAATTGAAATACAATGATGTACACCTGAAATAATGTTTTAAACCAATGTTTCTGCAACAAATATATATGTAGATATGAGGAAGAGAATATAAACAAATAAATAAATGACTGCAAAAAAAAAAAAGAAACAGTATGTAAGGTCATAGTATTTCTTTTGTATTTGCTGCAAAAATGCCTCAGAAATTATGATTTCACAGTATGAGTTTGGTGACTAGTAAGGAAAACAACACAAAACTTTGATGCATTCTTTACTTTTCATTTGTATTCCATATTACACCACATTACATTCTGTGAAAATAAGTGTAGCAGTAGGAAAATAAAACAAAAGAATAGGAAGGATTTTCAAACTGATCATTTTCCATGATCAAAGACTGAGGGGAAAATGACAAACTAAGGAGCTAGAAAGTGATTCCTGAGATTTTTTTTTCAACCAGCCTCTTCTTTTAACAATTTATGGCAATCTTTGACAGTTTGTCCAGTTGACTTATTGAACATCTATGGAGATAGAGGTTCCAAAACTTCTTATATAAACCGTTCTTTATTTTATCTCTGTTAATTACTGATTACAATATTATTTGGTTTAACTATTTACTTGCCTCCCTGCATGGAGAAAAAGAATCATGACCTATTGCTGAATCACTTCCTTTAACTCATATATGAGTAAACATTTACTTTTCCAATTGAATAATCATAGCTCTAAATTAAAATCTTTAATTTATAGTAGTATAATAATTTAACTGCTCAAATTAATATGTTAACATGGAGGGACTAAACAGACAAACAGGCCTCAGTATCATCCAATTACCCAAATACATGGATAGCATAGACATATTTCTACAAGTGATTTCATTTAAGAACACACAAGAATACGTAATGAATCAGTTGTATCAACTGATATTTCAAAAACAAATTTCACATTAGGATTCCATGGCTAATGTCCCATTTCTTCAAGTTTTCCATATATTACCTAGGAATACATTGATAGACACAACTGGACTGGACTTTCCCATTTATTTTCCCTTTATTCAGTCCCTCTTTTATACATATTGTATATAATTTGAGAAGCAGTACAATTTCAGATCTCAATTTTCTCATTGCCTGTTTATTTATCCCTCAGAAGAGTTCTCCAGATTTCTTCAAGTCAGAGCCTCCTGATCACTCTACTCAAGGCTCCCTTTACTTCCTTGTTCCTCAAAGTATAGATCAGTGGATTTAGCACAGGAGTGACCACACTGTACATGATGGCAATGACCCTGTCCTGGTCCATGGAGCTGCCTGAAGCAGGACGAATGTAAATAAAGACAACAGGAGCATAGAAAAGAGTAACTACCATGAAGTGAGAGGCACAAGTGGACAGTGCTTTATGAAGCATGCTGCAAGAATGGGTCTTGAAGAAAAGATAGAGGATAATGTAGAAATAAGAGATAAGTGTTATTAAGAATGGGCCCATGACAATCGTCCCTGTGACAGTATTGAGCAGCCACTGGTTGAGTTCAACGTTCCCACATACCAACTCCAGCAATGGCTTAACATCACAGAAGAAGTGATGGATATGGTTGGAACCACAGAAGTTCAAGCGAGAGGTCATTATGGAGTGCAGCAGGGCATGGAAAAAACCAATGATCCAGATAATGATAGCCATCTGGGTACAGAGCTGATGATTCATGATTAGAGGGTAATGAAGTGGTTTACAGATAGCCACAAAGCGGTCAAAGGCCATCACAGCCAACAACATGGCCTCAGTGCTACCCAGAAAGTGGAAGAAGTGGAGCTGGCTGATACACCCCAAGAAAGAAATTGCTTTGTGTGTAGAGAGGAAGTTCTCCAGCATCTTTGGCAGTGTAACTGTGGAATAGCAGATATCTAGACATGACAGATTTCCCAGGAAGAAATACATAGGTGAATGGAGTTTTGCATCAGAGATGACAACCATCAGGATGATTCCATTCCCAGTCACACTGACAAAATAAATTGTGAGGAAAACCACGAAGAGAAAAGTCTGCAGTACTTGGATGTCTGTTACTCCCAAGAGGAGAAATTCAGTGACTGAGGTTTGATTCAGCATCACTTAAAAACAACAACAAAATAATACATGAAAAGCTCTCTCTGACGGGAATCATAGTCTTTCAGCCTAGGATTTTCCCACCTAGACAACAATATTTTGAGGCAGAGCATTGTGGGCTTACATAGTCCCAACCGCAGAGGTTGTAAGTATTTTTAGATCATTAGACTATTAAATATTAAGGTTACATGTTGGTTAGGGACTGTGACTCAACCATTGTTTTCATTAGTAAATTTATCATTGATATGTTTCTATCTTCCAGGGATTTGGAGCACGTTGCTAGCCTATCATCTCTGACTTTGGACATCTACCTTCTGATATAACTTTCTTTTCATCCTCCTAAGTCAGCTCTAACAAGGGTGAATTTTTTTGTTCTGCATCATACTGCTATCTCTTGACCTGGTAAGGGACCATCTGAAGGATTTTACTTAAGAAATATAGAGAAGGATAGAACAATAACTATAAAAAAATCTGATAGAGATTCAGACATTGGAGTGCTTCCTATAGAAGAAGAATCATTCAAAATTTGGAAAATCCCTGAGAGGGGAAGAAAATGATTTGATGTGACTAGAATAGAAAAGAAATTTAACTAGGGAACACTTCTAGGGAGCCCATGGATTTTAGGCTTTACAGCTGGAAGAAATTGTGGGAAATTATCTAACCTCTACTGCATCTCCATGAAATACCAGCTTCAAGTAATTCAGAGTAGCTGTCTTTGATAGCTGTGTATATTTTGTATATTGTTAACATTTACCTCAGTTCCGTTTAAGATACAAATGGTGTGCCAAATATAATTTATGGTTCTCTGAAACAAAACAAAATTGTATCAAAAATTAACATGTGATAAACAAAGATATAGATAAGGAGTACAGATTAGTGGTTACCAGAGAGGGGGGTCAAGGGACGGCTAAAGTGATAAAGGGGCGCATATGTATGGTGATAGATAAAAACTAGACTATTGGTGATGAGCTCTTTTAAGACAATAAAGAGGCTGAAAAATAAAAATGTACACTTGAAATTTACACAATGTTATAAGTCAATATGATCTCATTAAAAATAATTAGTTAATTTGGGGGAAATAAACTTTTTCCTAACATTTAAAGAAAATTAGCAATCCAACTTGTCTGTGCTAAATGATTTATTTCACTGCAATTTCAATATCTCGAGATTACATATCTATTTTGGAAAATATCTAGAGAACCAGGCATTTTGAATGATGAATGAGACCTGGTAATAAAAATATAGGAAGTAAAGAGCCTTCGTAATTCACAAACACAATGAGGAGGCCGTCATAAGATATGGAAACCATCTCTGAGTCATGGATGCTAAAGTTTAATACCAACAAGTAGACAAAAATTATGGGCTACTGTTCAGCTGTCTCCTATTTCATTCTCTCACCTGATTGAGTGATAAAGTTCACAGTTAAGAAAGCTTTTCAGGTTTACGTTCTCAGTGATTATAAATAGTAGAAAAATATTTGAAGTGATAGTTCATATTGGGATTGCAGCATGAACTCTTCATCTTCAAAAACCTCTTCCTCTATTTCTAAAATTCTCCTGGCCTTTTATGAGACACAAATTTCTAGACATAAATCTTTAGAGAGCATGTCCCCTGGGTCTGAGAAGAGTTGTTCTAAGAATAAACAGGATGTCTTTCCCTACCTGCAATATGAGGGACTTCCTTTTGGGTAATTCCTATCTGGGTTTCATTTTTTCATTCTTCGTATTTTTGTTCTTTACTGTGTTTCTTCTTAGTTGCAGTACCATGGATAGCACAAGTCTCAGGGGCCTCATATATTTTCTTAGTTAAATTATCTTTTATTTCCTGGGAGAGAAATATGGATACACATTCTCACCGTGGGGACTTTCTTGGGAAAACTCTGAGTATAAAATGGGAAGAAATTTGGCAATGACAGTTAAGGAATGGTGATCAGTCATAACCCATTGATCTGTAAAGAAAGATGATTGTCTTTAATATTCTGCCATTGATTACTGTGGTTCTACGGAAAACAAAGAAAGGGAAATAGAAAGAAGTAGTACTGTTTTTGTTCTTTCTAAATCTGACTCTTCACTGTTGGTAATAATAATAGATTATTTTATTTAATTTTGTGATCTCAAAGTTCACATTTTTCTCTGGGAGAATGAGGCTGGTTTCTCCAATGTGTATTCTTACTTCTTGCTGCATCCTGTAGGGAAAAATATCTTATCTGCTTCATCCAAGGAATATTAATATGCCATCTGACATTTACTCCAGCTTTCTAATAAAAGTTATAAATACCATGTAGTTTGTCCATATTTGTATTAAAGTCCATTTTTGTTGTTTTGAAGGAATATATATCCATCATATTAATAATTGCTTGTTATGAATATAATAGAAATAAATAACATTTATTATGTGCTCATTGTTGAAGTTATTATTCTTAACTTCTTTACATTTATCAGCTCATTTAATTCTTTCAAACAACCAGTGAAAGGAATACTAAAACTGTTTCTGTGTTACCACAAGAAAACTGAAGCTCAAAGAGTTAAGTAAATTTTGCTGTTGTTTCCCCCAAATTTTATTGAGGAATAATAGATAAATATAGTTACATACACTTAAAGTGTATAACACGATGTTTTGATTTACATATACATTGTGAAATGATTACCACCTTCTAGATAATTAACACACCCATCACCTCATGTCATTGACTCTTTTTTGTGTGTGTCTGGTAAGAATGCTTCAGATCTACTCTCAGCAACTATCATGTATTCAATATTGTACTATTAACTATAGTGGCATTAAATTTCCCTGTTTTGCAATTAATTGTGAAACTAGAATTCAAACTGAGACTCTCTAGTTTTACCAAAACTGCAATGTGTTCTCCATTTTTTCAAATTATCACCCATCTGAAGTTTTTTTTGTGTGTGAAGAAGATTGACTCTGAGCTAACATCTATTACCAATTTTCCTCTTTTTGCTTGAGGAAGATTGGCACTGAGCTAACATCAGTGTCAACCTTCCTCTATTATATGTGGCATGTCTGCCACAGTGTGGCTTGATGAGTCATGCTAGGTCGCCCTGGGATCCATACCTCTGAACCAGGGGCTGCCAAAGCAGAGCACGTGAACTTAATCACTACACCACCAGGCCGGCCCCTAAACCATCTGAATTTTATCTACAGTTGTATAGCAATCTTTCATTTTGATGAAGTCATGACCAGTGATTTTTCTCTCTATTTTGTCTCTCCAAGTTCTTGTTTATAAATTATTTTTCTCCTCAATCAAAATAAAATTGTTTAAATATTTTTTTATTACAAGGCAAACTTCATGGGCATGTAATGTATGCAGTCACACAGGGTCCATGCTCAATGGAGTCCATGCTTGATTTCATGCTTTGCTTTCACCATCTTGAAATTCTTAACAATTTTTGAGCAAGAGACCCTGCTTTTCCCTTTTTCCCTGAGCCCCATAAATTATGTAACTGGTCTTGTTTATTAGAGTTTGAGTTTTATATTTGTTATTTAGAGCTATAGTCTTATAGAGTTCATGTTTGCATGCTGTGAGATAATCAGCCAGAATTGGCTTTACTTGGTCTCTGCGTAGACAGACAAACTAGCTATTCTTTCTTCGCAGATGTATCATGCCATTTCTAGGAAATTCCAGGTTCCCCCAAGTGAATGGTCTATTTCTCTGTTTTAAAAAATTGAACAAGATATATTTCAATTAGTATTATTTTATTTTAGCTCTTAATATCTTATAAAATGGATCCAAGTTTTACTCTTCTTTTGTAAAAATTCCTTGAGGAGTTTTGACAGCTCATTCCCCAAGCAATTTCAATGTTATAGGCAACTCTGTTTATAGAAGAGACATCTAAGTCAAGCATATGGTAGTGGGTTAATACCAAGATCCTTGGGTAAATCCAGGATTCTTGAAAGATGGTATTGTAGTGAAAGGAGTGTATGATGGACAAAAGTCTACTGACATGCAAAGGAAGATTACAAAGAGTTCCTATGCTATAGCTTAGGTTCTGAAATTTAAAAATAAATGAGAAAATGTAATTGCCTGCCCTTCATAGTGTTTACAGTTTGAATTTATACCACTCTATCTTATGGAAACTCTCAGGACAAGATTTAACATAAACATTGTTCTTAGGATGGTTATATCCCTGGATCTCCTGGCTGAAGTAAATAGATCTGAAGTTATACATTCAGGGATGCCCTAAAGAATATTTAACAACCAATATATTAAATAACTTATTTATTATGTATCATATAATCTTCTAACTGAATAAAAATATATAGTATATGGCCGGCCCGGTGGTGCAGCAGTTAAGTTCGCATGTTCCCCTTTAGCTGCCTGGGGTTCGCTGGTTTGGATCCCGGGTGTGGGCCTACACACCGTTTGTCAAGCCATGCTGCAGCAGGCGTCCCATGTATAAAGTAGAGGAAGATCAGCAGGGATGTTAGTTCAGGGCCAGTCTTCCTCAGCAAAAAAGAGGAGGATTGGTGGTAGATGTTAGCTCAGGGCTAATCTTCCTCAAAAAAAAAAAATATGTGTTGTAGAGCTCTTTCCTGGATGATATAATTACACACATAAATTATCGTTCAAATCATTTGAATAATTTCCAAATAATTCATTGATTTTAGAGGATTTCCTCCCTATTCATTTGTTTCTTATGACTGCCTCTAGGTGAATGATGCTCTGTTTCTTCCATAATTTGACACAGGGAACAGCAAAAAATTTGCCCACAAATTTCCCATTAAATTGGTAGTCACTAGGCTACTTGTGAACTAATCACTATAGAATTTCTCTTGACATAATCAATACTGTTTTTGTAGCTGAAACTTGTACCAACTTCTGTTGAACTGAAATAAGTTTATTAAAATTTCCAGTTCTTATACTGTGAAAAATGTATATATTCAATCTCTTCATAAAGAAGTCAAAAGTCTGTTAAGTGAAATGTCATGTAATTAATTGATTTAATTTCCTATTAAATTTTGTGTTTACATGGTGGAAAAATTCTTGTGACTAAAAATATAAAGTCTGACAAATTGAAAAAGCACCTCAGATCTGTTTATTCTGAAAATGCATCAAAACAAGGTTTGATGTTTATGTTTTCAATGTGAAGAGAACTCAGCTTGAAAAAGCTAGGACACTTATAAACTAGGATTTGCTAATTTACAAAAACATTTCTTAGAGCACACTGCAAAGTTGCTTTCAAATTGCCAGCAAAAGAAGCTTGATGGAGGAAATTTAGTGAAGTCAGGTGCCCTGGAAATGGGGCAGATGGCTTATAGAAGGGAACTGAGGAAAAACTGGAGACTTCTTTGTTAAAGATGAAAATTAATCTGGAGTAGTTGATCTTTCTTTAAACATTTTGAAGTAGCTTGTTGAGGAGCAACATCCTTGACGTTTCTCTTCAGTGAACAATTGGGTGAAACTGCAGACATCTCTCAATGTACCAGATCTGTTTGTCTGTTTGCTCTGCTCAAGCTAATGTTATCAGAGAATTCCTGTTTTATGAATTTTCTTTGTAAACTCTTAAGGTCACTGAAGTTTTGGAAATTATAAAAGATTTTGGTTTTTGTGAAACAAGGTTTTGTAAAGAAAAGTTTCACACTTTGCTCAGATGGAGCTTCTGTGATGTTTGGTGACGCATCTGGTTTTGATACTTTAGTGGTGGAGGGAGTTCCTGAATTCTTTTCATTCACTGTACTTTACACGGGCATGTTCTAACAATACAAATGTTTCCAACAACACTGAAAATCCACAGTGAGAATAGCCATCAGAAGTTATCAGAATCAGAGCTCTGTAGCACTGAATTTAAAAAAGATTTTGTCATGAAATGGGGTCATAATAAGAAGAGCTTGCCTGTCATCTAGAATCTGTCTGGCTTTCTGAAATCTATTTTTTTTAACAAAACTGTCACATTTGGGACACTCCAGAATAAATATTTTTATCTAGATTTGGCTTATCTGGCAGACATTTTTAACCATAGAAATGAAAAAAAATCTTTTAGTTGAAAGCCTTGCAGTCACCATTATGGACACCACTGAAAATTGTTTTTTTTTTATTAAGCTAGAGAATGATCTCCTACTTTCTATATCATGCAATTTTGTATTATTTCACTTCTGTGTAATGAGAACGCTTTGTCTTTATTATAAGGAAAAAATTGTGCTGTGAAAAAATAAGTATTTTGATCTTTGTAATCGTTCTTGACGGAGGTTAATGTAGTCAAATAAACCAACTTGTTCATTGATTTACTTGTTATTAGGTCAGTTGAATGTAAGAACAACCCTCTGAGAGAAATAAAAAGAATTTACTCTTCTTTGTTTATCTATGTAGAACTCTCAATGTCCTACCTAACCATTGCTGGCAAGTGGGAGAGCTGGATTTCCAATCCAGATGCATGGACTACAAAGTCTGTGCCATTTCCCTGCACTGATATTAGCATGAGATTATCCACCCTTCTGGGGAAGCTGAACAACTGAAGGAACAGGCAGTAAGACACACTGGGTAGCAGGGGAAGTAAGTCTTTCACTTAAAACATGCCTGTAAAATGAGATAACTCACTAAAACCAAATATATGAACTTAATGATTTAAAAAGATACATTGCACAGGTGAAAGGTAGTGGTTAGGAATTATTTTCTGTTTGGATATTCCACCAGCTTTGCTTTCTCTGGCTTCTTGTGTGTCATCATCATTGAGTCTCCCTGTTTGAATGGCAGATTCTTTGGGTCTAGGACACTAAGAACTTCAGAGCTTCTTTCACATCCTTGTTGTGGAGTATATAGATGAGAGGATTGAAAAGTGGAGTGATGACTGAGTAGAAGATAGCCACAATCTTTTTGATATTTGGTTCATATTTTATTGCTGGGTGGACATGCACGAAGATGAGAGTGCCAAAGGAGATAGTCACCACAGAAAGGTCAGCTTTGCATGTGGAAAAGGCCTTGTGTTGGGCAGCAGTGGAAACCATGGCTAGATTTGTGGCCAAGATTTGGGCACAGGAAGCCATGGTAAAGACCAGGGCTCCTAAGATAATGACAGTGCTAAAAGCATAGCCCACTACTGGGATGGCATATGTGTCTGTGCAGGAAAGGCAGAAAATCTGATCAGCATCACAGAAGTGGTTGATCTGGTTGGGAATACAGAAGGAGACTTGTGCAAGAAGGAATGAGAGGAACGTGGGGCAGAGAAATCCCGCAGACCAGGAAACCCCAGCCAGAATACCACATGATTGGCGGCTGAGTAGCAGTGGGTAGTGGAGTGGTTGGCAGATGACAGCATAGCGGTCAAAGGCCATGGTGGTAAGGATGAAGAGCTCAGTGCCAGCCAATGAGAAGAAGAAGGAGTACTGGGCACTGCAGTTGTAGTTCCATACGACTCTTGGTTTCTGGTGCATTTTTGGTCAAGCCAACAGTTCAGGAACCTCTTCTGGATAAAGGCAAGTGTCTCAGGGGGCTGATATTTCTCGTTCATTTAATGCTGCTCTCCAGGAAATCTGTAATTGGTTCTCAGGGGTGTCTCCCCTCTGGGAAATTGTCAGCCCTCCTTTGTGATAAAGGGAAGGACCTACAACGGAAGGACAGAAGAGTCTTGGAGCTAGAAAAGGAGATTCAGAGTGGAGGATAGAATGGTTCTGTGGAGTGGAGGGTGACAAGCATGACATTTCTAATCAATATCCTACATTATTTCAGATTGAATGCAAGGAGGGAGGGAGTTGAAGCAGGAAACTTCAATATTCTGAAGTGTTCAGTAAATCTTAGCACATATTCTCTTCACCATTTTTTCTTTAATATTGCTATTTCAGATGAGTTTCCTATTTTTGTATAATTCTTTATAACTTAGTTCAAAGGTCCTTTAAATAAAGACTCTAGATTTTGTCTTTATAGACTTTATAAAGATATAATTTCCACTGCATACATTTTTAACTTTTTACCATGTAAAAATTTTACCAGTTCACATTTTTTATGTGCTTCCCAGGTACCAGGTAAACTGTTTTCTTTTTCTATTTTTCAAATTATGAAAATGTAGACATGTTGCAATAAATGGAAAAAAGATGAATCAGTAACATTTATTTTAACCTAGGGATTTAAAAAGTCTCTTTTTCAAAGATATTTAAGGAAATCCCAGTGTTCCTCTGGAATGCTACTGTTGCTACTTTTTCCATTGAGCCTTTAAGAAGTTGATTTTCAATCTTTCCTGCTGCATCTCAACATCTTTCCTTTAGCTATTCTCCCTGGAGATGGAGAACAGTAGATGTTCATGAGGACAGCTTCAGCTGGAGCATGTTATAGAATACGACACCCTCACAGCGATTTTTTCATAGTGGGAATTTATCCTCCTACTTTCTTAGGGGCTAACAGAACTGGGACGTGCTTAAATGAAGTTTGCTATGAATTTTTTTTTAGTTTTTTTCTGCTTTATTATAGAGTAAATTCCAAACAGGATTGAAGAAAGTTAACGGATTAAAAATTCAAACTAAATTAAGATTTATTCACTATTTGCTTTTTGTTTATAAAAATAGCATGTTAAGCAGACATTGAAAAATATATGAGAATAATTTTTTCTCATTCCCAAAGATAAATTAAAATTCAGTTTCGTATATTGCCTCAAATATTTTTTTCTTGGAGCGTTCTTTGAATTTCTTTTCAAGAAATGGTGATAGTTTTAATTGAGGGCTCCCTGCTATAACTTTTACACGTATAGAGCTGAGTCTGTGATTGGCTGTTTTTCAGAAATTAGACAGATATTTTGCACTATTTTCTCTTCCATATCTGTTAGTATGGTGAAATTCATCTTGATTTCAAACTCTTCCTGCATTTTTTGGAGTCCTCCAACTCTAAATTCAGCCCCTACCCTCTTCCATGACTGCTCTGTTTTTAAGGGAATAATGGTCTCTTCTCCAGTTAACCCTGCTGTTGCTATGTCTTTGCCATTTCTCTATAATCCTCACATCATACTACCTTCTCTTTACTTTCCTCTTTTTTGACACTCTACCAACTTCTTGAAAAATAGAGTTGGGGATGCAGTCATCTGAAAAGCCAGGATTATGTTATGACGTGAAAATAGTGAAAACTATTTCAGTAGTTAAGTTGGCATGTTCCATTTCAGCAGCCCAGGGTTCTCTGGTTCACATCCTGAGTGCCTAGCAGCTTGACAAGCCATGCAGTGGCAAGCATCCCACATGTAAAAGTAGAGGAATATGTGCACGGATGTTGGCTCAGGTCCAGTCTTCCTCAACAGAAAGAGGAGGATTTGTGGTGGATGTTAGCTTAAGGCTAATCTTCCTCAATAAATAAATAAATAAATAAATAAATAAAACACTTCCAAGAAAAATCTGGTTGTTGAGAGGGAATACAACCATATTTCCTTGAACTTTGCTAGCAGATTCTGTAACCTCACACACATATTTATTTAAATTAGATGTTCTTGGGGTCGGCCCAGTGGTGCAGCAGTTAAGTGCGCATGTTCCACTTTGGGGACTGGGGTTCACCGATTGGGATCTCGGACATGGCACCACTTGGCAAGCCATGCTGTGGTAGGCATCCCACATATAAAGTGGAGGAAGATGGGCATGGATGTTAGCACAGGGCCAGTCTTCCTCAGCAAAAGGAGGAGTTTTGGCAGCAGTTAGTTCAGGGCTAATCTTCCTCCAAAAAAAAAAAAGAAAGAAAAATAAATAAATTAGGTGTTCTATTTGGGAATAAGAAATGAAAATTTTCTTCTGTTTGAGGTCGACTGGCTCATGTACAGGTGGATTACACCACCTTGGCCTCATTGAAAACAGCTCAATACCCTGAGCTCCCATAATATTTATATTTCACTCTTTGCTGCCATTCTCATCTAAGCTGTTGTTTTCTAACTGCATCCCTAGATAAATCTGCGTTGTTCAACATTTTTCAGTGGCTTAATGAAGGTAAATGGTGCCTGGGGATATTGTAATATGTTTCTTCTCTCCTTCCAATGTTGTGTGTGTGTTGGGGGCTTGGTTTTGCCAATACTTAAGTTTTTGTGGATTCTTACAGATTACCACCCAGGGACATATGCCTGTGACCACCGCCCTTTCTTTACCCTCTTGCCTTTGGAGGTCAATATCACTTCCTTTCCTTTGGTTCCCCTTCTTACTCTTAGCCTCATTCTGCATTCCCCAAAAGCTTTTAGAAGATAGTTGAAATGAGAGAAATGATACTATTGTTCCTTTGAACAAAGTTGTGAAATTTATTGCAATAAGCACATCAGTTTCTCAAAAAAAATCATTAAACTTACGTTTGTCCTTGATGCACTGTCCTCTACTCCACACCTTTCTGATTTCAACTAGCTGAAGTGCTATCATATAAAATAAGGAATAGACTTTACTTATGACCTTGAGCATGAATAAGTGAATCTACAACAATTAAATCTTGGTTCATTATAGGAATACACTACTAAGAGTCAGTAGGATCCAATGTTCACACTGACTTTCTGGGGAGGTGGTGCTGGTGAGCTGTTTATTACTGGAGGTCTTCTAGCCTGGTTTGCACACCTACTTCTCTTCCTGGAAAGGAATTCTGTAGAATGAATTTAAGCTCAGATTGAGCTTGGGCTGAATAAATGATCTAGGAGTTAAAGGAGGTCCACAGAGGAGTGTCAAGTTCATATCACAAGGAAGTACATATGGAGTATATGGTAAGGGAATAGGTTCTAGAGGCAGGAGTTAGAGGATGGCAACAGAATCAGTGGGATTTCTAGGTCTTTGAAGTACAGAACCCCTCTCTGATCACTTCACGTGAGCTTGGTTATAGGAGCAGTGGTATTAAACATTAGGTATTTAAGGCTTAACCATGTTAGGATTTTGTTGAGTGTGGTGGATATAAATTTTACTCTCTGTGATAAATGAACTAGCAGTCTTTTTGTGGAGGAGAAAGTGCAAACAACAAAATAATGAATGATCAATTAAAGGCAGCACACATTTGCACACTAGGTTTCAACTATGTGGAGTCATTCTTTCTTTCATTCTTGTTACCTTGTGTTTAGCTTCCTTAAAACTACCTAAACGCAGGTTGAACCATGCCACCCTAGTGCTTAAAAGCCTTCAGGTGTGACTTATTGCCAGCAGGATAAAGCTCTAGCTCCTCCTTGTGACTGGAAAGCACCTCCTCCCATGCTCTGGTCCTGGCCCACCACTCTATCCCTGTCTTCCACCATTCTTCACCTCAATTCTAATGCTTCTTCAGAAATGAGTTTCTTTTAATTGCCCTTGGCTACTTTCCTCCTGACATCTGGGTCCCCTCCTCACATTCTATGCTGTTTCTTGCTTCAGTGTCTACTCATGATTTTCTCACTACCTGAAATGCTCTCACCTCCATACTTACCATTTTCCACAGCAATCATTGATCACTTCAGGATGACTCCTTTTCAGCAATGTTTATTGCAGGTTGAACATTAACTTTCTTTTAGTATATTGCAATTATCTGTTGATTGTCCATCTTCCATAATGTATTGTTAAGCTCCTTAAGAATATGGACTGGTTTTAGTTGGCCTAGTATTCTCAGCACTGGTATATCTTCTATAAATTACTTAGAACATGATGGCTCAAGAAATAAAGGGCTCCGTTAGTCAAGAGGCTTCCTGGAGGAGAGGAAACTTAAGCCGGGACTTTGAAGATTTCCTAGTAGCAATAAGCAGAAGAATGGGAAATAAAATTCTGTGCAAAGGACATTTTTGGCCTTAGGCAAAATCACAAAATAGTATGCAGTCAAACGTCTCCCACCCACATTTGGCCCTCAGCCACCCAGTTTCCACCTTTTAGATAACTGATCTTCTAGACTATTTGTATTAAAGAGAACTTAAATTTTGCATGATAATAAATGTAATATATACTTATTAGTCTCACAACCTGTAAAATAAAATTGTTAGGGTTTGGTATGTATATACACATACGTGAAAAAAATTCATATATATATATATATTTTTTTTTTCCTCTAGCTTTCCCCTCTAGTCTTAATCATTTGATGTAATCTCATGTCTTAATATAAACACACACCTCCCTTTGGATATCATATGAGATCTTTCCTGCAGGTACAAAACCCCATTTTCCAATCCCTAGAAGCTCAATTATATATCTTGGCTTTCATATGTATCTCTCTGCTTGGAATGTTCTGACCACTCTCCTGTCCTTTGCCTGGCCAACTCTTTCAAAACTTAGCCTACAAACTACCTTCTTCAGAGAGCCTTCCTTAACCTTGATTCTCACATCCTCCTTGACCCTCAGTCTGAGTTTGGTCTCTCTCTGCTCTCACAGCACCTACACTTTCCCAAACATTGTCATTTATCATATTTCCACTAAAAAATCTTGAATAATTTGAGGAAACTAGAATTTAAAGAAGAGTATTTTGATAATGGAGAGGAAAAACTAGAGACTTGAAGGCCACACAGAAGGTAATTGTATTAAAATAGTTTTGAAGACATTGTGAGATTAATGGTGGGATAGTGAGGAGGGAATATATAAGAATTTTCCAAGGAACAATCAATGAGATTTCACTGATTGGGGGATGGGGAATGAGAGATGGTATTAAGATAAAGATGACTATGATGCAGTAAGCTTGAGAGTCAAGGCAGAATTTTCACACCACGCAGTGGAGTTGGCTGTGGTTGGGGAAGATACAAGAGTTTGTTTTTGAACATGCTGATTTTGAGTTGAAGCACAGACATGTCTAGAAGGCATTGGGAGGATATTACACAGTTGCACATGAGGAAGACTATATCCCTGGTTATACAGATTAGGAGGATGGGATTTATTATATCAGAGATAGTAGATTGAAGTAATAGGGTACAGGGCTCTGAAGACTGCAATTGTGAATTTGGATAAACTCTCTTGAGCCTTGAAGAATTGTATAATTCAGGAAGGCAGGGAAGGATAGGAGTTAGAGAACAGAAACCAATTCAAAAGGGGACAGGATGAGGACTTGTGTAGTGACTTGTTTTGGAGACTCACTCTTCCCTTTTTCATTTTAGCCATGCTTATCTCAGACTTGTGTAGAAGGTATAGAACTGCACTAAAATTCCTCCCTTAATCACTGCCAGGTAGAAAGTTGGATGATCCACATAGAAATTGTCTCCATAAGAAACCAAACTATCACTGAATTCGTCCTCCTTGGTTTCTCTGACGTAGCTGAGCTGCATCTCCTTTTCTTTATTGTGTTCACTCTCATCTACACCTCCATCATCGTAGGGAATATGCTAATCATTGTGGCAGTGGTTAGTTCCCTGAGACTCCACCCGCCCATGTATTTCTTCCTGGTTAATCTGTCCTTCCTGGAGATCCTCTATACCTCCACAGTGGTGCCAAAAATGTTGGAGGGCTTCTTGCGGGAGGCAGCCATCTCTGGCTGGTTGCTTGCTCCAGTTCTTTATCTTTGGTTCTCTTCCCACAGCGGAATGCTTCCTGCTGGATGTCATGGCATATGATCGCTACTTGGCAATCTGCTACCCATTCTTGATGGGGCCCAGATGATGCTTGGGGCTGGGGCCATTGGATGGATTTCTGGCTTCATGGTAGATGGATTGGTTGTGGCCCCGATGGCCCAGCTGGGATTCTGTGGCCCCAAACCCGTTGACTATTTTTACTGTGACTTCGCGCCTTTGATGGGCCTGGACTGATCAGATCCCAGCATAGTGCAGATGACAATATTCAATCTCTGTGTGGTCTCTCTCACTGTTCCCTTTGGACTTATTCTGACATCTTATGCTAAGATCATGGTAGCTGTGCTGAGAGTTCCTCCTGGGGCCAGTGGCAAAAGGCTTTCTTCACATGTTCCTCCCATTGAGCTGTAGAGTCCACATTCTAGGGAACTCTCATGGTCTTGTACATTGCACCCTCTGCTATCCACTCCTAGCTCCTCTCCAAGGTCTTTGCCCTGCTGTATACTGTGTTCTCCCCTCTCTTCAATCCTGTGATCTACACACTGAGGAATAAGGAAGTTCATCACGAACTATGGAGGCTTTTCTAGATTAAGCAAACTGAGACGCTTGATTGAAGGAGGATGGTGGTGAAGATTTTCTTTGGACTTTGCATATCTCCATTGGGATGTCTGCCAGGGTTGGTTGTGGAGGAATAACTTTGTTCTATTCTGATGCTTACCTGTGAAATGTTCTACATTTACTCTAAAAATGAGGATGGTAGAGCTACAATTTTCTAATGATAACTTAAAAACTTTTGCTTTTATCTTTAATTTTTTTCTTTATTAAATAGGCAATGGATATTTAATATAGAAAATAGATATACAAAAATAGGAACACAAAGCAAACCTAGAAATATTGGCTACATGTGTGTGTGTTTGTGTGTGTGTGTATACACTTGTTGGTTCATGGAAGTTTGTAATCTGGTTTTCCACTGAATATTATGTCTTGAACATCCTTCTATTTTGAGAAATATGTACTTATTCATTCTTCTGGGTTTCTTTAGTATGACTAAATGTGATTTGTTTAAATGATCTATTCTGTGAATTTTCGGTTGTATTCAATCCTTTCACCGTATGAACATAGTTTACATCCAGATTTTCCTATAATAAACTCCTAGGAGTTAAATTGCCAGGTCTGAGGTTCACATGTTAAAAACATTTAAAGCTGAATGTACTTTATTTATGTTTAACTTCTCTATTATAGAAAATTTTAAACATACGCAAAAGTAGAGAGAATATATTAACCCCCATGTAACCGTCATCCAGCTTCAATATCAATATTTGTCAATCTTGTTTCGACTATCTATATTTCCTTTTTCTGTAAAATTTTAGAGCAAATTCCAGATGTTGTGTAAGTATCATTTTGTGTAAGTTGTGTTAAGTGTGTATGCCATAGGCAAGTATTTACTATGCCATCTGACTGATAAAGACATTTTTAAAAAATGTGCCAACCCTGCCATTATACTTAAGAAAATTATCCTTATTTCCACAGTGTTATCTAATACATAAGCCATGTTCAAATTTCTCCAATTATCTTTAGGTAAATTCTTAAAATTACGAGGCAAACAGGGTTCACATAATGTATCTTATGATTCTTAGTGCCTTATTTCAGAGTAGTCCTCTTCCTGTCTTGGTTTTCACATCATTGAGTTATTGGAGAAACTTGGTTATCTGTCCTGTAGAATGTTCCACATTCTAAGTTAGACCTATTGATACTTATAGTTTTGCTTAACATCTATTCTCATATTTTGCATTTTATATAAACTTGTTTTGTGTCGATCTCAGCCTATCAACAGTGATGGGAATACCTCGGGCACTCACCTAGGCTGGTACTACCTCTGGTGAGCCTTCAGAGACATTTTCCTGACCAGAGACAATGTTATGGCTGGCTGGCCCTTGTGGTTCTTATGACTGCAAGACACACTTCAGCAAACCCACTAGGGAATTATGAAAAAACAAGATTTGTTACTCATAAGTCCTAGAAGGTACATGGCATGCCTGGGGCCACATAGAGAGGTGTTGGGAAGAGAGAGAGAGAGCATGGACCTGGGGTTCTCCCTTCACTGGGGTCAAGGGTGTGGTGCCTAGGGTTTTTCAGGTTCACTCTTTGTTGGTGAATTTAAAACATGAGTGGGAATTAAAGCTCAAGAAGGGAAAAGCAGAGTCACTTACACAGTTAGTTAGGTCGCCCAGAGCTTTCTAAAGGGGAATTTCATGGGTGGGGTGGCCCGGCTCTTTATCTAATTGTGTAGCTGGCAATATGTTTCAAGGTGGAAGTCTTTGAAATATATGCCCCAGCAATCAAAAGGTTAATGTTGTGTACTTATGTTATAATAAAAAATGCTAATTCTCAGGCACACTACAAAACTGATATTGAGTTAGAAGCTTCCTTGGATCTTAGTTAACTTTTTAACAGGATATCCCAAAGTTACTGGTGTTTTTTCTTTCTTTCTTTCTTTCCTTCCTTCCTTCCTTCCTTCCTTCCTTCCTTCCTTCCTTCCTTCTTTCCTTCTTTCCTTCTTTCCTTCTTTCCTTCTTTCCTTCTTTCCTTCTTTCCTTCTTTCTTTCTTTTCTTTCTTTCTTTCTTTCTTTCTTTCTTTCTTTCTTTCTTTCTTTCTTTCTTTCTTTCTTTCTTTCTTTCTTTCTTT